>NC_034416.1:16017582-16317582 GCF_002078875.1 Numida meleagris
CCCCGCGGGCGGAGGTGGCCCCGGGGATGCGGGTGAGGGGCCGCGGCCCCGCAGAGGGAGCGGACGAAGCTCGGCCGGGTCTGCCCGCCCCGAGCCGGAGTTGCCCTCATGCCCCTCCGGTGCTCAACGCCGGGCGGAGGGCTCCTGCATTCATCCACCCGCAGAGCCCTGAAGCGAAAAAAGGCGGGGACGAGCTCGTCCCCTAACAGGAGGATATTCGGTCCTTCCAAAGCTCCTCTCAAGGAATGAAATCCGGCAGTGTCTCCCCGTTGTCCCTCGTGCTGGAAAAAGACTGACTGGGAGCATCTCTCCCAGGGGCAGAGCTGAGCTGTGGCCTAGCAGCAGGCACGGGGCAGGGCTGCAGGCAGACCCGCTGCCTCCAGGCTGTGAGCCAGCACCCAGGCACTTCGGGAGCTTCGGTGTGCCTCTGCTTGGGGATAGGCTCCCTGACTGCTCGTCTTGCACCTGTCTCTTTGACGCTTCCCTGTAAGGATCCTGCAGCTCTTTTCTCTTTTTGCTGCTTTGAGGCTCACTGTGCAAGATGGAAACAGAAAAGAGATACTGGGTCACCCAGTCCGTCTCCCAGGCCCAGGGAAGATTGTTCTCCACTTAATGTTCCTTTTCCTCTACTTTCAGCAGCTCACTTTCCTTTGGTCCTCCACTGCCTCTTTTTTTTCTTAATCTCAAGCTGGTAGGTTTTTGTTCTCTGTTTAGCTGAGTTAGGGGTAATATGAAAGCACTTGGCTTTGCATTTGCAAAATAATCAGCCGGAGCCACTGGTTGTAGCTCATCTAAGTGCTCATGTAAGACACTCGCAGGTGACTGCATACATCACTGAAGAACATCACAGATTCAAACCACTACTCCTGACGGAAGCCAAAGACACATGAATAAAAGGGCATCACATTCATGAAGTGGGAGCCATTAAACACTTGCATTACTTCAGGAGCATGTATGTGACTCCTTACCTCTAGGTGCATGCATTGGCTGCTGCATGTGTGTTCCTTTATGTGAATCACACCCAGAAGATGGACTCCATTCCAGCTCAGGCAGGGGTAGAGCCCAGGCTGTGGGGTGGCTTGTAATGTCCCCTGCTTAGGGTGAGATGGCTGTTGTCCCTTTATCTCTTTGAATAAATATGTAGTAATCTGTAGAGAACATAAAAGCCATCTTTGTATCTAAGCACTCTACAAATATTATCTGTGAATTCCTGTAAGCATCTCTGTGAAGGAGGGTTGTATTCTTTACCTGCAGATGTAGAAACTTAAATACCAGTGAATCTAACTCACCCAGCTCACCGAGGCAGGAAGTTCCAGATTCAGAATTGAGACCATGGACAGCAGCTGGGCTTTACTGTACAGCACGCCTCTCTCAGATGTCCTCCACTAAGCACAGCAGACCTGAAAGTTACAGACAGGTTTGTGAAGATTAGATTTCCAAGGTACTTGTGAAAAGTTTGTTCCTGTAGGCTAATAATTTGCTTTTCAGGTTAAAAACTGATCTTTTGCCACTCTACCTATCTCCAGCCCATCTCTAACACAATGTCCACACAGTCCTGCAGTCACAGAATCGTAGGGGTTGGAAGGGGACTCTTGAGATCATCAGTCCAACCCCTCTGCCAAAGCAGATTCCCTACAGTAGCTTGCACATAAAAGCATCCGTGTGGGTTTTGAATATCTCCAGAGAAGGAGACTCCACAGCCTCTCTGGCCAGCCTGTTCCAGTGCTCTGTTACCTTCAAAGCTTTACTGTTCACTTCTGTTCCTGTTCACTTGCTCTCACCAAGTGTTTCTTCCTGTCCCTCCAGCTGTGTATTTCAGGCTGACTGCTATCTGCCACCCCTGATGATGATGTACTGAAAAAACATGAAAGAAATTAAGATTATACTGTTAGGACAAGAGAAGAGACAAATAACCAGGAATGAAGGTGGCATATGGCAGCCTCTCATTTCCATGAACAACCAGTTGGATGGGCACCTCAACCTGAATATAATGGTGCTTCACAGCCTCATCTCGGGATGTTTTGTTAAGATTTAAGATGAATCTGTGCTAAGAGACAAGCAAATTGTCATTATCACATTCTTCCTTCTGAAGCCCGTCCCTAACATTCACAGTACTATTAGCATTTGCAACACACGCTTCACTTTTTTTTTGCTTAGGCAATCAGTCTCATGGTGATATTTTTAGATACAAATGGTACAGCAACCATACCACACAGATGTTGGAGAATACCAAAGAGACTTCATCCCTGTTTCTTTCTTACAGTGAACCCAGTGTATCTTAGGACAAAATAGAATGACATTATTTGGCTCTATGTAGATATGAATGCCTTGCAAATAGTTCACATACTTTACTTGGGATGCTCAGTGACTCAAGTTAATGAGTTCCATGGTAACCAAGGTCATACCAGATGCTTTCCCAAACCTTCCCTAACTAAATACAACTGAGATCTTGCAGGATAATCAGAGCTTCGTGTTTAGATGATTTACGGTGGCCTAGGACACCAGGGGATTCTGAGTACTATCTACCTGATCAAGAGGAGGTAATGATTTATAATTAGCTAATGTGTTCTCATTGTAATGTCTAATACTGGATTAGAAAAATGCTATAGAATTTGGGACACTGTGTTCTCACTGAGCTTTCTGATGTTACTAGGCTAAACTCATGGTTTTAGCATAAAGTTATAGCAAAATCTACACCAGGATTCTGTGACTTCAGCTTTGCCCTAACAGCACAAGACTGACTTTCTAGCTTTTGTAAGTCCTATTTTTACTTGCAGGAGAGTTTCAGACATTGAGTATCTAGATATTGTTGTTTCTCCCATTACCAACCTTGAAAGTTTATAACTGCCAATAAATTGTGTTCTTTAACATCTTCATCAATGACATCAACAGTGGGATCGAGCGCACCCTCAGCTGATGACACCAAGCTGTGTGGTGTGGCCAACACTCCTGATGGATGGGATGCCATCCAGAGAGACCCAGGCAGGCTGAGCAGTGGGCCCAGCAGAACCTCATGAGGTTCTACAAAGCCAAGTGCAAGGTCTAGCACCTGGGTCATGGCAACCCCTGCTATCAGGACAAGCTGGGGGATGAAAGGAGAGAGCACAGCCCTGCTGAACAGGACCTGGGGTACTGGTGGATGGCAGCTGGGCACGAGCCAGCACTGTGCCCTCGCAGCCCAGAAAGCCAACCGGATCCTGGGTGCATCCAAAGCAGCGCGGCCAGCAGGGCCAGGGAGGGGATCTGCCCCTCTGCTCTGCGCCGTGAGACCTCACCTGGAGCGCTGCGTCCAGATGGGGAGTGCTCAGCACAGGAGAGACACGGAGCTGCTGGAGCACATCCAGAGGAGGGGCACAAAAATGATGCGAGGGATGGAACAGCTCCCTGCGAGGACAGGCTGAGAGCTGGGGCTGTGCAGCATGGAGAAGGGAAGGCTGCGGGGAGAGCTGAGAGCGGCCTGTCAGTATCTAGAGGGGCTGTGAGAAGGAGGGGGACAGACTCTTGAGCAGGGTCTGTGGTGACAGGACAAGGGGAAATGGTTTCAAACTAAAAGAGGAGAGATTTAGGTTGGACGTAACGAAGAAGTTTTTCACAATAAGGGTAATGAGGCTCTGGCACAAGTTGCTCAGAGAAGTGGTGGTGCCCCATCCCTGGAGACACTCAAGGTCAGGCTGGACTGGGCTCTGAGCACCTGATCCGGCCTGTCCTTGTTCATCGCAGTTGGACTTGATGACTTTTAAGGGTCCCTTTCAACTCAAAAGATTGTATGATTCTATAAATAAATGTATTACCAATTATGTTACAGTTTTTTTTTTTTAAACTGGTTATTTCTTCATAAAAACAGGAGATAGAATTGACTGAACTTTATGTTAATCTCAGCATTTTGATTAGCTTAGCTGATCAATTCTACAATAGTTTACAGATAGGAATGGTAGTGGGGAGAGACAGAAGCAAAGATGAAAAGAGATTCAGGGAGAAGATGAAACCACAGTTAACAGGAGTCAAGGGGAAAGTACAGAGTCAGGAGGGGGAGAATGAATATAGACATTATAGCTTCATGTATTTTGGAGAGCAGGTCAAAGGGCATGCAGTTAAGATTTGATTCAGTTAGGAGTGGGAACAAACTGTTGAAGCTCTCTTATTTACCTTTCATTACCAAGCAGTATCAGAGACACACAATTAAATTAAAAAGCAGCAGATGACAGTTTAACAGAAATACTCTGCTATGCAGTTAATAGCTAATCTACTAAGCTGCCTTCTACACAGTATATTCTACAATAATACACAGTATTATTGGCAAAAATAATTGTTTTTAAAACTTTGAAGTTGTATATTATTAGCAGAGTACATGCATTAGACTAACTACAGAAAAACCCATTGGGATTAATATTCAGAATTCATGGAAAGGTAGCTGCTGGATGCCTCAGGAAAGACCTGTTCTTCCTATTCCTATGCATGATGGGAGTTTACAGTACGTCTATCCTCCTCTGAAAGTTTTTGAGACAAGATAGGAGACTAGCTGAAACACTGGTTTGTTGTTGTTCTTCTTTTCCTTATTTTTTTTGCTAAGAATATCAATAGGTGAAATCCTGGAACCACAGAAACGTATGACAGGTTTTGACAGGTTTATTACCTCGGTCATCACAGCTAGGACTTTATCCATTACATCCTGGCAGAATAATTTTGTCAGGCATATAGGAATATGTTCTAGCTCATGGAAGGATGACCAAGATTTGTATAAGAACAGGCTCAAAAAGGAAACTCGTTGATAAATAGAAGTCATTACTCCATTATTGGAGACTAATTCACCCTTAGATAGCAGACAGAAATTCTTGCAGCAACTTTTATCAGACTTGAACATGGACTGATACAGCAATAACCTATATATACTGCAGTTGCACAACTAAGACAAATGTGGAAACAGTCAGCATGTACAAATGTCTTCATTTTTCTTGGGTTTGTGGTATTTTCAGGATGCATACTTCTAGTCCTAAGAGCTAGGGGGATGGTGGAAATGTAGGGTTATTATAGTCCCATAATGTCAGAAACAATTTATATTACCTTCTGCTTTCTGATGAATTGTACACTAGGCACTGCTGGCATAACATAGCCCTGCAATTCTTATTTAAACCCTTACTTTTGCTGCGCTCATCTGTATTTATTACTTAAGGAAACAGTAAATCAAATAAAAATGTAATGGCATCCCCTATACACTGTTAATAAAGTGAATCTGCTCTCTCTTTTTTTTTTCCCATACCTACGAATACTGTTCTCAAGAAATCTTGAGAGTTATATCCTGCTCAAAATATTTTAATTCTGTATTTAATTACTGAAATATATTTAAGACAATCTCCTTTAGCTGTAAGAAGTGAACCATCACTTCAGATAACTGCTTGCCAACCAAAAGGTCTGCTTTCCTCCCAGTGTTTATTTGTATATTACTATAAACCAGCTCAGCTCAGTTCAGATCACTAGCAGGTTTTTTTTTGTTGTTTTTTTTTTTTTGTGAAAATGTATTTGGAAAACAGCACAAGGATTCTTAGGAAGGGATGTCTAGACATGCAGAATTTACATTTTTCACTGAAGTTTTTCAGTTTTGACCTGTTCCACTCGATCAGAGAGTTTCCTACCCTCCCTAAGCAGGTACTCAGGTAGTTAGAGTTAATGTAAGCGTTATGCAGGAAACTGACATTCATGCTGTTAAATTCAAAGAACCTGTGGTTTTACTTCTGGATTGAACCTTTGTAGCACTAGGGTAAGGAATTCACTTCATATAAAAACTATATTAATATGGAAACAAAATTTAACAGCAAAGGAGGCTTTGTCTCCACTAGTCCTGGAGAATATGGGGTGTTTGTCTCTCCCTTGCTTTGTCACTAGCCAAGAAATACCACCTTGATGGTGAAAAGAATTCCCTGTGCAACTTCCATGAAAAGAAAGCACTTCCTCAGAAGAAAGAGGTGCAGAAAGCATCTGTGAGAAGAATGAGCATCGCTGGTACTTTTAGACCTTTTTTTCCTCTTACCTAGAAACCTTTTCTATCACCCAATTTCAACAGCACCTCAAGGTCTAACAAGATAATAACAGGAAGAAAAATACCAGTGCTAGCAAAGTGTCTACACAGGAAATGTACAGAACCAGAATGTGAGCAGGAAAGAGAGGAAAACCATAGGAAGAAGAGACATGTCCGATTGTAACGTCACAGTCCAACCCACAGGCTGGAGATTCTGACCTCTGTGTACTAAAAGATCTAATCCACAGTCTTTAAATCATATTTTGTCCTATTGTGAAGGACTTGCATTATCCATCTGCGCAGAGATGAATTCCACCTAACATGATTTGTTTTATCGATTTCAGCAGGATTAACTGAGAATACAAAGATGACTACAGTTGTATACACTTACCTTGATGTGAATAACACAATATGGTTCTGATAATCTGCAGTGATCGGGAGACATCAAATCCTTCAAAAACCCAGTAGTTTATCTGAAAAAAAAAGTGATATTAACAATATATACCATGTTAAAGGAAGTGTTCTTACGCTTTATAACATTTGTATTCCCAATTAAAAGTTGTTTGGCTTTGTAACTCACACCTTGTAGCAATTGCACTGGATCCTGACAATTACAGTATAAAATTGACTAGCTATCTGATTGCTCTTTTAGCACAGTAGAAGGCATCAGAAGTGAAAAAAAAAAAGCAACCTTGCAAAATGGTTTTGTGAAAGCAATTCTCACCTTATATCAATTTGAAGAGTCTTAAGCATTTTCCAATAGATCTGACATGGTTCTTATATAGCAAATGGAAGTCGACTGACAATAGATTTACTTTTCTTAACTACCTTTTGCAGACTCTTCAGAAGTAGCCCTTGAGCCCCAAGGAGTCCACAGACCCAATTTGCAGGAAAACAGATACTTATTATCATCGGCTACATTTTGTTTTATTATCAGTTTAACTTGAAACTACTGTTGAACATAAAAACTGCTAGCATCTTGTTTTTACTTGAGTTCTATCTCGCCCTTATAAGCACTCAATAATATCTTGAGGTCCCTTCCAAGGCCTGCAATTCTGTGATTCTGTAATAATAAGTATGCACTCAAGCACTAACATGAAGGTAAGATCAGTGAACGTCCATTTCTGGGAAGCTTTTCTACCCAGTGATGTTTCTACAGCATCCTATTTTTGATGACCAAGCACTGCATTGTGCACACAGCCATTGCTTTCAGCAAGTTTGAAAGCAGACACCTAAGTGTAACTGACTAGCAAAGTCTAGGAAGAGCCACCCATCTGTCTGGTGTTCATAGTCACCCAGTTCTTAGTGTTGCTTTTCAAAGCACTGGGCCAAGTCTTCATTCAGTGTAAAGTACCTTAGATCAATGATACAGTTTCTACTGTGGAGTAGTGTACATGGACTCTGTTTGACTTTTCTGCAATGTAAATGAAATTACCATATTTTGCGTGGCACACAGATTGGCCGGCACAGCAGACTGCACTCCTTTCAGCCTTGCATGTCTTTTGTTTAGCAGCTAGGAAGCAGACCCCACAATCCTTCTGGCCATCCCTTATGACTAAAGCTTAGGAAGAAATTTTCTGTCATTAAAATTGATTCTATAATCTTGAACTTTTTAAAAAACTATTTAACTCAACTGCATACGAAACCCCCGAATAACCACGTCTCAAGTGTGCAAAATTAAGCTGCAATGAGGATCCCCGTGATTTTTCTTCCTTCCAAGTACATAAAGAAATCTTGAAAGATTTATTTTTAATTCTTTAAGCAGTTACTTTATCTTTTATATTACTTTCTAAACATTATTCTTTTCTAAATGTTATTCTAAATATTATGTGATGGTTCCCTTTTCTACTTGATACCCCTCTAGTACTACAGAGAACTGTTAAAAACATAAACCCATTACTGGAAGCTCAGTCTTTAAGAAAGAAATATCATTTTGACTTGTCTGGTAAGCCCTCTCAGATAATCATTTATGTATCTTAGCAAATGCAAAATAATAAAAGTAAATAGAGTAAAATCCTTATTTTCAAAGAGCGAGGTGCTATTGCCTTGGTACTTGTGATTCAGCAGCCTGATTACCTTCATTAGGCATCATTCTATTGACTTCAGTGGTTTTTCATTAAGTCTAAGAGCTTATTTTGTAGAGTGTGTAGACCTATCCATATTCTTGAGTTGCAAGGATGGCTAGCGAACAACAGGAGAAGCAAGACAGGAATTTTTATTTAAAATTTCTCATAAACTATTTGTTCTTCGTATGTTAGAAAGTATAAAATGAAAGAGCACAGACCGCTCTTTTTTGGGGTAAAGTGGCAGAGGGATCACCTTATAGTTCTAACCTGAGGTCTGTTTATGTAAAAATCACTCTTGCTCAGAAACTAGATCTTTGCCATCTATACCCAGGTTGTGGATACCGACTCTGAGGGGCATCTAGCTCAACAGATAGTTTCACAGTGATAAACTTGCTAGTTAAATCTCTAAAAGCAAGACAACTGAGAACTGACCTTATCACCTTGTTATCAGAAGGGTTAGCCTCACCCACGGTTTCTATGGGGCTATAATATGTCAAGTGGGATGTAGTGAATTAAGGAGGAAATTCAAACATGTAATTTTAGACTTGACTTTGAAAGTTCTTGCTTTTGTGTTGCAAGGCAGACCTTACACGTTACTTTGATATACTGTTGTTATTTGCAATCTAATCTTGTATAATAATTAACTCCAACTGATCCATTGCAGTGCTTTAGCAAAGTATTGGGGCCTATTAAATTGGACCATGAATACACAGTTGCTTTCCTTATTGCTAATATAATTATGCTGTTAGAGGGAAAAAAAAAAGAGATTAATGGAAAGGTGTTGCTAAATAGGGCTCCTTGGTGCTGTAAATTTTTGGAGTGCTGTTATATGGTTTTGAAGTATTAAGTATACATGAAAAGCAGCATGCTGGAATCTTTTGGAAAAGACTTGTTTCCATTATTGTTTAGGAAAACATTCTGCTGTCAAAGGTGAAAGCCGATGACAACAGCACCAAAGGGTATGTTTTCACTGCAAGCTTATTCATACCGTTAGGGCCACCCCATTCCACACAGCACTGCACAAGCACTCATGCATAGATACGCTCGAACTTTGAACCTGGCTTTGCCTTTAGAGCTCAATTTGTCTTCTAAGTAGATCACCAGTCCTAAAGTTTTCAAAGAGGAGCTTGGCTTTAGGGCACACATGAAATCATGTGTTTGCTATATATATCCAGCTGGATTATGGATTCAGTTTGGAGAATAAATACCTCTCTTATGGACTCGCTAATGTATTAAAGCATGAAAAGCAAGTAAAATCTCTGTCATAAGCAAGGAGACAGAGCGTTATTCTAATTCTCTATTAATTGGATCATAATGACTCCTGGACTCTGTAGTTTCTGAATCATTCATCTCCCGTTTGGCTCTTGCTAGAAACTACTTGCCAGTTCATATACCTCTAACTCAACTTTTAACCCTTCGTTGGAGAAGAACACTGAAAGATGTCACCTCAGCAGGCTGCCTTGTGCTAGATATAGGAAAGACCAACTGTAAAATATGGCTCAGAGTGCGAGGAACCCTGTCCTGTTCAGTCAGCTGGCAACAGAAATTCTTTTTACAGATAAATAATAATCAGCCCAGCGATGTTGATCTAACAGGTCAGTTCCCATATGATTTCTGGGGAGAGGTCCCTGGCTGAGTGGGAAAAAGAGGCTTGGGGATGACTCTGTAACCGAAAGGATGGAAGTAACTCAGGAATGGCAGAAGTGGTTCTAGGACACCCTGTGAGACAGTATATAAAGAAGCTCAAGTCAGTGTCACAATTAGCAGTCCGAGATACACTGCTGCAGACCTGCTGTCAAACCCAAGTAAATATCAGGCCATGATGGACGTGTTTCCACACAGACATAAAACTATGTCAGTTTGGTTATGTACTCCAGATATACTCTGCAATTTTAGCTCGGGCCATGACCTCCTCAACTGCAGCGGGAGCTTTGATCAAGCTAGAACAGCGATTTCACATTGGAAATGACATTGGGAACTTCATGAGCACTCAGACTTGCATTTAAAACAAGCCCAGAATCCAGCTGTTTCACTTGTTCACAGTGAATGCATTTTCCATACTTTGCACAATAATGAACTGAAAGTCAATTAATTTCTGCATATATTCAGAACAAAATGTATGAACCAGCCTTTTCAAAAATCATAAAAAAAATATTCCTGTATTTTTCAAATATGCCAAGAGTCATTTGGTCAAATATCAGTCTCCATAACTTTAAACTCACGTATGCTTTGATTATGATACATTTCAAAGAAGCTGATAGTGATCTTCTAAAATAGATACATGAAAATAATTCTTCTCTCAGAACTATAGCTGTAAGCTAAAAGCACAAAGATCAGCTGACAGCACTTCTCTCATCTGTCAGCAATGCTCATTTTTGATTACAAAACATAACTAAAGTTTCCAAAATTGGTTCATCAGGGAAGATCTATGTTCTCAATTCAGTTGGTGTTCATCAAACCGCTTCTGCTAAATTACTAAGGTTTTGGGACATCCAAGACCATTTAAGCTATTCAAGTCAAAGAGAAACTGAATGGCAGCACTTGGCAGCAGCAGCACTTTCCAAAGTTCACAAACTGCCTCAAGATCATCAGATGATTATGCCCAGAAATATAAGGATGTATCCTGGAGATAAAGTTCTGGTTCCGAGTACAATGAGTAAGAAACCCTTGGTGACTTCAGTGGACATCAAACTGGACTCATGAGATCACAAATGCGAGAAGACGGAGGAAGCAGTATTCTAACTTTATTTTGATCATGTCATGACTATCTCATCTTAAAAACACACACTACATATATGTGTACATTCCCTTTTAGAAGAAGTATATTTTTGATTCAGAAGATGGAATGTTTCCAGATGACCCCAAAATGAAATACTACCCAGCAGCTTTGTAAAAACAGCACTGTTGAGTCCCACGTGTCTCGCCATTACTTGTACCAAAAACAATCCTTTTGAGATTAAAAATGCACTCTCAAGCTGCAAACTCATTTGGGACCTCCAGCACCAGAACTACTTGCCCTCCCTTCCCAATCTCGCTACCAAGAGCAGTCTGTAAAGGCCATACAAGACCTTCGACGTTCTCTGTGTGATACCACTGCTTTCCAGTTGTACTCCCAGTGACGCCATAGCAGCTCGAAGCCTGCCATGGGTTCATAATGAACACTGAAACTTCTGAACCTTCCACACAACGCTTCTGAAGCTGCTCCTAAGAATCCAGCCTGCACCTGCAAGCTCTTCCTGGCTCTTTCTGGGAAACAGGAGCAAGAGAGCAGTGAAAGCCTGGTTGTGGCACAAAAGCCAGCCTGATTCTTAACCCCAGAAAATGTGAGCAGGACTGCCAAGTGAGAGTGTGCCATAAACATTCCCCACATTGGGCAAAACTGCTCAGGTGAGGGTTAGCATGGATTGCAGCTCTACGACTTCTCCTTCTGTTCAGCAGAGTACACGATTCAGTTTCCCCAGAACGATTTGGAGATGAAAGGCAGTTTGATCACAAAAGCAGCTCTGTTGATGAAGGAGCAGCATGGAAAAGAAAGCTGTTGCACACAAACACAGTAGTAATGTTCTCTTCCTATGGATTTAGATTATTAGAAAATTGTCTACATTCTCCCTAATCTTCATTTCTCCTGTGTAATGTTTTTCAGTGTTTCAAAGACAGAGATGGGTATTCTCCTCCAAATAGGGCAGTTTTCTAAAAAAAAAAAAAGATGAAGCAAATTTTGGGGGTGTACTTACATCTTCAGCAGGAGACTTTTCTGCCTAAGAAAGGATTGCAAACCTCAGGACCTAGCCCTACAGCTTGTGTGCAGAGTAGTGAAATCATGCCATAGGAAGCCAAAAACAATAGAAACACAAGCAAAGGTTGGTTAATATTTCATTTTTTTGGTTGTTCAGAGATAAATTCAGATACTAAGCACAGATTAACTGGATTTGGGGCTATAGAAATGACTGTTACATAGCAAGGTCAGGGCTGAACGAAATGACTAGAAATCGATCAAATGTGCGAAGTGCTATGGGGTTACGGGGCAGTTAATCATTTCAAAACTTTACTCTGTAGAATGTACTGTACGTGATCAATGGCAGTGGAGATAATAAAGCGAGCAGCCTATAGCTCTGCTCCTCATATAAAGATGCTGGAATTGCGTTTGGTCTGATTAATTCAGCAAAATTTGGGTTGCTAATTAATGACGCTTTAAACAGAAGGTGGAAAAGTTAGCCCTGATATTTCTTAGAAAGTTATGTCTCATTCTCAGAATGCATCTGGCTAATGTTGTTTAGCAAGGACTGGAGAGATGTAACTTTTGGGGTCACTTTTTGTAACTTATCCTTCATTTAGACTTCTAAAAACCTACGTGGGTATAAACTGCACGTGCTGTTGGTGCAAGAACTGCGAACTGCTTGGCATCCATTTGCTGGCAGTGGGATATGCATTTACAAGCCCCTTTTCCCTCCTGGCTCCAAGGGATTAAGAATGCACCAATTCTTCGAGCCTTGGGACCCGATTCTGTACCGCCGAAATCAATAGAAGCTTTGTTATTGACCTCAATGGGCAGAGGCTCAAACCCTCAAAGAACACATTATGCGATACATGTTTTTTTTAAAAAGAAAACCTTAGCATTTTGACTGATAGAAAGAAACTGAAATAGAGAGGTGAAAAACAAACTCTGATTCCCCAGTTAGGCACCCGACTCTACGTGTGAGCACAGCGTAAAAGCAGGCAGAATAACTGCACTGAGCAGCTGCATTTTGCATTAGCATTTAAACCACGAATAATATCCGCTGACAACAAGTCTCTAATTTACGTACCTGAAAACAACATAAATCAGGAAAAGCAGCGGGAGCTCTGTGAGTGAGTCGCCTGGTTACTTTGCGATGAGGCATAGATGCAGGCACCCATCTGTACACCTCTAGGTTGCAGAATTTTCACTACAGCGTATAAGAGGAACTCTTCTCGTTTCTCTGACATTCCTTCACCTGCCTCCAGCAGCCTCTTCTCTGCTGTGCTCCCATCAGCCTGAGAACATTGCTGCGAGCAAATGGAAACTAAGACGACTTTCATAACCATTTACCGCTCTATCCTGAGTTGTAAGCAAGTTAATGACTGCACATAATAAAATGGATACTTTGCAGCCAAACGTAGTCAATGGCTGCACTTTCCCCTTCTAGCTTCAGCATTAATAACAAACCCTCTCGGTTTTTCTAAACTTAATCTATAAACAGAACAGGAGGGCCTGCATATACATATTCATGTGAAAAACCCTCAAGAGGAATTAAAGGCAATAGCACTATCCATCTTCCTTACATGCTGGATGAATGAAGCACCGGCTCTGGGTTTTCAAAGCGTTACTGGTCGCCTCGGTCACCAGCCGTTGCTTCTCATCCTTACCTGGATGATTTGCAAGCACATCACCTCTTTCAGCACAGCTTTCCAAATATGTCCAGGGAGAACGTTTATTTGCTCATATCCACGACACACCTCATTTACCAAAAAGTCCTGGGGAAAGAAAATCCACCCTGCCACAAGCATGCATAAAAGGGGGAAATAACGCCTTTCCTAGCACCTCCAGACTGGAGCTGAACATCAGCAAACACTATTTAGAGAGGGGAAGTGCTGCAGCAGTCTCCTCGTACTAGTAGGGGTCAGAGCATCAACTCCCAGACAGAGAGACCTTTTGTAATCGGAAACCCCAAAACATTTTCTCAAAAGTCAGTACGATTATCACATCCTCGTGGTGCAGAATTCTTAATGCCGAGCAGCTAGTACATTTTATGAATTCATCACTTTGCTGTTGAACACTGGCATGCACTGATAGCTAGGCACAAAAAGCTCCAGCGCTGTACAGAAGTGGCATTCAGCCTTTGACGAGCGAAGAGCTACTTTGTCATCAAACAGAGGCTCACAAAACCATGAAAGAATGAACCGCATTTAAAATGGAGAAATGTGCGCAGGCAGTTTATGCGAGAGTTAATACACTGCTCCAAACAAGTCAGCAAAATCTACAGCCAGGAACAGTTCTTTTCGGAGCACAGCCAGAGACCCGGGCTCATCAGCTATCTGTCACCCGTCGCAGAAGCCCGGCTCTGTGTAAGTCAATACTGCCCATATGTGTGTGGGTGCACTCACACCTCTATTTTTTGTTTCAAGTTGTCTGGGGGCAGCTGCCATATTACCTTCGAGACACGGTGTGACGTTTTAATCAAATGTTAGCAAGGAGCTTGAAGCAGCTTATAAGGCACAAATGGGATATAACATGCTGGGACACTGTAATAAGACATCACCAATACAGCGATGATTAGCTTCATTTTTTCTTGCCCTTTGCATCTATTTTTTGTTGGGATGCTCTCTCTATTGTTTCCAAAACAATACGGAAAAAAAAAACCAACAACAACAAGCAAGAAATACCCATTAAGCAAGATAACCCAGACTGGGGTTTGAATAATAACCTTTTGGTCTATTTTATACCTTTATACTGTCCCGCAGCTGAGATGAGGATAACGAATGAACAGAAACAACGAGATTGCTGCATTCTAATCTCTAAAGTTTAGGGCAAGAAGCTTTTCCCATTTTTCAAACACTATTTTGGTTACAGCCCAACTGTGTCATGCTTTCCTATGCAAACTTGCCACTGTCACCAGTGGGATTTCTGAATATTTACATGGGAACTGGTTATTTTTCCTCTTCAGTTTTTGAACTGCTAGAAGAATTTGTGTCAACCTTGGGGGAAGAGAGGGAAGGAGGAGAACGTGAGGGAATGTGAACAGAGTTAGATAATGCTGTGCGCCAAATACTTCCCCATCAACCCCTTGGCATGCTGCTGGTACACTGGAGCTGCTTCCCAAAGTGTTACATTTGCAAGTGCAATATCTGCAGTCCCTAATGAGTAAGTTTTCTAACACAAATCCCGTTCACAAATCCCATTACAAATAACAAATAATATTGCAATATTTGAGCACTACCCAGAAACACAGATTTTTTCTTATTCTTCTTTCAAGAAAAGGAAGGAAGGATGTTCAGAATTCCCTTTACTGAAATATTTATGCCCACTGCGTAAGAGTGAAGGGCACATTTTTGGTAACCAAGGTCTCTATAAGATAAACATGAAACTCCAGCACAGCTGGTGCTTGACAGTGAAAGTATTTATCTCTTGGAATTTTCTTTTAAGGAGATCCTTCATTAGTAAAAGAACCTTCTTAATATTCACTCTCAGATTGCTTCTGCTATTTGGTTCAAGGCAGTGCTTATTACTAAATATGTTATCTCAACATAGTAAGTTCCAGCAAATCTTAATATTTAGTACTGAGGTTTCTGAAAGCTGTAAATATTTGTTTCCAGAATTAAAATCAGAAAGATAAACAATGCACTTACCCATGTTTCTTTTATATAACCAAATATACTGACACACACCTGCTTATTTTTTCCACATGGCATTCCACAGTCACACTTTCTTTTCCTTTTACCTTTGATGTTTTCATCTCTAAAGCAACGAGGCTTTCAAACATCACTATTTCACCTTTTGAGCCTAGAAGAGAATTTGTTTCAGAAACAGGAAAGGTTATACTAAGGGGCTTGTTGAACCTGGCTGCAACAGGCCGATTTGTCTGCCTTATTACTAGTAGCATCATAGCTTCCACAAAGAAAGATTTTCCCACAAATGCGTGTTTTCATTCTATAACAAAGCTGAATGTGTTGCCTGATCCAATCCATAAAGCCCGATCCTTCAAGCTTCGTGCCAACCGTTGCCATTTCATTACTGTCCAAATGACACATGACAAGACAGAAGTGTCACTTAAAATACCTTACAAAGAGTTCTCTAGCTAGCTTTGAGATGTATTACTTTGTTGAGTGAGATTGCAACAGTGCAGAGGACTCTGAATGACTTGAAAGAACACAGTCAGCTTATGGAGATGAACCATGCATTACTGTGACTGTGGGAAAGAATAACTGAACTTGTATCATCAACATTGTATCTTTGAATATCCGCACAGATTTGGGACTGGATCAGCAAACACCCCTTCTTTGTACGTAGCTTTTGTTAAGAACTGCAAGGGAGAGTCCTCTGGAAACTTCAACCAAATAAAAGCAGTGTAGTAACACGGTAAGACTTTAGATTATCTTTCACTTTGCTGTAAGAACACCAGTGAGGTGCTCTGCTTTTACTACTCGGGAGCAGAGGGAAAGACAAGCACACTGTCCTTCCTCTTTCAGTAAGATAAGGCATCGGGCACTGGGAAACATGAATTGTTCTTTTTCATCTGTCCCGCCTCTGGATTTTGAACACCTACTCCGACAGCAGGTCTGCATGACCGCTGGCAGCTTGGTGACAAAATGGAATCAGTCTTCATGGGAAAATCTGCTACAACACTCCCCAAGTCAAGGCTAGACAGGTTTCATTTTGTTATGTCGAGACATACTGACAGTTTTAGTTAAGTTAATTTGATCTGGTTTCACTTGCTGAGTCATTTGAAGTGGGTTCTCCTGTGCTTTTCTGAGCAAGCTCAAGTGGATCACTTCTCAGGGTTGCCTGGTGCAGTGACCTGAACAGCTTTTCTGATATCAGTCGCACAACGTAACGCACTGCGTGGCTGAGACTGGCTCTTCACTGAGATATTTCATGAGATTCAAGCTGTAGAAGCTTAAAGCAGGTGCTTATGGCAAGTCAAAAACTATGATGATAGCCTTGAATAAATGATGCTGGAAGTTGGTCCACTTTTGGTCAAGCTTTTTATAGGCAAGAGGCTTTTTGAACTCGACTATTGCTTAAACCACGGGGAACTTCAGCCATCCAGAACGTTTCTGTATCTAGCAAGATATAGAAATTCAGATAGATTCAGGCTGCCCAGAGAGGCTGTGGATGCTCCATCCCTGGAGGTGTTCAAGGCCAGGTTGGATGGGGCCCTGGGCAGCCTGGTTTAGTATTAGATCTGGAGGTTGGTGACCCTGCCTGCTGCAGGGGGTTGGAGCTTGATGATCCTTGAGGTCCCTTCCAACCCAAGCCATTCTATGATAAGATATTTATGGCGTAGCCTCATTATAGATTGTAGATCGCATTTGTTGTAGGGGATTTTTTATGCTGCCTCTGCAAAACAATTTCTTGCTTCAGCAGCTCCCAAACTTAAATTTTAGCCTACAGTTCTCAGTCCACAAAACACAGGATTAGCACGCAACATTGAAAACAATCAAATAAACAATCATTTGGGATTCATTCACAATTATTTTAGGCTTTTAAAGACAGCGTGACAATGGTGGTTAAGAGCTGCAGAAAAGGGTATATGGGAGAAGAACTTTATTACATCCCAGATGCAACAGCACTGAAGTCAACAGTTACAACATTTTTGTATTGGCTCCAGTATGTTCATTCTGTAGAGGAAGTTTCCTCGCACTGTAAGTTGTTGTAAATTAGCATTAATCTGACTGAAATGTCCTGAGCCATCCAGTTCTCAGGCTAATTCTATTAGGCAGATTTTTCCACATGCTAGTTTGAAATGTTATCATATGATGACAAATGTAAGCTTTTTTATTGGATTTATGTAAATCCTTTCTTCACTGAAGCTGGTGGAAGGGATCTGTGGTTGCTTATAGAATCCACACACTGAAAGGCAGCACAAATACCTTGTAAGAATCTAGGTTTCCTTCAGCAAGCCCAGGCTTCAGATCAACTGTTTCTGGTCCACGCTTCCACCCCTTCTTCCTATTACAGCTTCAGAGGAGATGCCAGAAAACTTTCTACCTGACCACCGTCTTCAGCACTGTCAGCTCTTAAGAAAGAATGCACCTTGGGAGAGGAAGCAGGAGTGAAAAGAGGTGTAAATCCCTGCTCACCTTCGCTCTCTTATTTGTTCATTTCCACCGTAGCTTGTACTACAGAGTTTGTACTGTAGCTTGTAAACTTGAGGGACTCTCATCCAAATGGCTTTCATTTGTTGCAGTTTCTATTAGAGAGCTGGCACATTAAAAGATTCATTCCTTGCAGCTATAAACAGGTGAGCAAGAGACAGAAGGAACAAGGAAATTCTATCCTGAGGCCGCTTTCCATATTTGGAAACCAGCACTGTTAATCTCAGGGAAGTCTGAATGCAAAAAAAAACCAAACCAAACCAACACGACCCCAAGCTCTGAAATGGTCAGCTTCTAGCACACTCCATTGTTTGCTGTTGGGTTTTTTAGTTCATTACACAGCAGGGCTGTACTCCAGCTGGACATCCCAGGGCTCAGCTACAATACACATCATAACTAGTGCTGCAGGCACAGGAGTAGACCCATTGGCTGCAGTGGGGCTACTCACACTTAAAGTCATCATATACTAAAGTGCTTTGCTGGACTGGGGCCTCCGTATCTCAGACAAAAAAGCTTTCCTCAATGAATTTGCCAATTCTCCCTCCTAAAGGTCAAAGAAAAAGCTGCTTCTATTTCCCAGTGAACTTGGGGGACCTTTTAAAACACATCACATTCATTCTTTGGATATGTACTGAACATTAGTTGACCTTACCCATAAGAGAAATAAAATAGTCCTAGGGAAGTATAACAGCTAAGGGTTAATTACAACACCTTAGATAGAGACCATTTTCTTAAATTTCTTTGTTCTTATTTATGTAGTTGTTTTTAATTCAAAGGCAATGTTCTATTTGGATGTGAAGATTCAAGTAACACTTTCTGAAATATGAAAAGCTAAATGCCACATTTACAATTGTTTCTGTAAAGGGTTGACTTTTATTAAAGTAACTGAGTAAATACAATTCTGAAGGTTTTGTTTCTCTTGTAAATTAAATGGTATGTTTGTAGACAGAAAGGTCAATTTTCAGTAAAGCTGAGCTTCAGAAAACATCACCTTTCTCAGCTAAATCAAAGGAGTTAATTAGTTTTACAGATGGAATACATCATATATAATCCTCTTATCTTTGTTTGAAAACCAATTGTTTATGGCGTAAAGAGGATATACTTGTCATCATTAGGTGTGAATGCTTTTTGCTGCAGCTGCAAATATAGATAGCCTACCTAATGCAGCATCAGAGACACCGAGATCCTCTGAGAGGTGTGTATCCAAATCATACCTGATGCCAGATTTGACGTATTTAGCAAATTTTTTCCATCTTTTATGAAAATACCATCATTTCTATTAATTAAAAGAATGCACTAGGAAAATACTACTAGGCACTGAAACTCTGCAGTTTAATCCCCTTCCTCCTGGTTCTTAACTTGGATCAGTTTTTTATACTTTGTCACTTTACAGCATGAGACCACGAGTACAAATTAATAACATCTGAGCCAGGTAAACGCCTGTGTATAGTAACTGAAGGAAGGCTAGAAGGCCTGGATTTCCTGCCTAGGTTTGTGGTAGTTCTTACACCAGCCTTGGGGGAAGTACTGAGTGCCACACTGCTGTCGTAGCTGTTACAGAGAACAGTATTCGCTCCTCTGGACAGAAAATTATTGGATGAAAAGACAGTACCTCCCAACTCTGTAACAGCCTCTGTCCTCCCTCTTTGTAAAGCTGTGCAAAATCAAGGGAGAAAAGGGAATAGCGTTTTCTGTCTCCCTAGCATCCCCTCACACAGCATGCTACACAAAGATGGACTTTCCAGCAGGTTTCTTGGGTGTCCCTAGAAGGAAGACTTGGAGTCAGACACGTGAAAGGTGCTGGAAGAATTCAGGTCTCCACTGTAGAGATGCATCACCACAGCAGAGTGACTGCAAATTAGTTTTCTTCTCCAATGCCTACGGAGGATGTCCAGACATTTCCCGCAGAACTCGCTTTCCCACAGAGCTCTGTACAGGTTAAGTGCCATTTAGGAGCCGTTATTATTTACAGTTACAGAAACGTCTGTTCATAGAAATCTAATCTCATACATTTTCCCTTTGGATGGATTCTGCGCCACAAATTCCACATGCCCTTACCTTCTCTGAAGCAGCAGTACTTGCTTTATTTAAAAGCCATTATGTGTCATTACAGCTCCCTTTCTCCCTACGAGCAGAAAAGATCTGGTGCCGATATTTGTCCTCACAGAGGGTGCCATGCGGGGCTAAACAAAAAGAGAGACCGCGATGAAATTGTCTGAAGAGACAAGTGGAAAATAAAACAGCTTATGTCGAGCACTGAGATTTGTAATACGTGACGTGCCGACAAAAGGCTCCTTCACCAAAAGAAAGGGAAACCTAAAAGATAAACATCAAAAAAATTGCAGGCAGTTTTCCAAGCTGCTTCACTTTCATTACTAGCTGGGTTACCCAGTTCTTCGCAGCGGTTCTGCCACATTTAAACTTGGCTGCTGTTGCAGATAATCTAACCTTTAACTTGCGCTGAATAATATTAAATGGAACAAAATTCTCCTTGTTCTAGCAGAGATCTGGATCAAAGTGATTCCACTGCTCGGTGTGGACCAGATCATTTCCTCTGAGGGACAGAGGTTAAATCACAGCTCCTATAGCTATAGCAAATCCACACTACTCTCTTGCAGCGGGCTCTAACGTGATTCCATCGCTACCAGACTAACCAAACAGCTTTTGTTCCAGTCAAATGATGACAACACAGACCTGATTTAGTAACCACTTTTAACGTTCTGGTCTTCTGTTCGATTTTCTGGAGGAGTGCACGCTCCATGTCTGAATGCTTTTGAGGCAAAGAGGCAAGGATACTTACTGAGTTCATCTCAGTTGGAAATGAAATGGTACATTCCAGGCTCTGTACAATGACTCCTGTTTAAAAAACATCCCCGGCCAGCATATATACAGAAGGTATATGAACAGTATGGTATGACTGCTTACCTATTACAGGTGGACTTTATACAGAACTCTGAAGTACAGAAGAGCTAAAGATATAGAGATACAGAATCTACAGGCATTGCGAGTTGAAGCGGGAGACATCAGAACATCACTTTTCTGATGTTCTCGGTGCTGCAGGTCCCAACCTGCTCTTGGCACACACGGTCTGCTTACTGCAGTTTCACAGCCAGACTATTAACAACATTATGCTCTCCTTGCGCCTCTCTTTACCTATATACAGAGCAGCTCTATGGCAAACCTGTGCCCTCTAGCTTATTAAGTGGATCGTTTAAAAAGGTACAGCCCCTCAGGTGGTATTACAGATGTTGAAATAGATAGAAAGGTTGTAAAGGATACTAGAATTTTGGGACTGCAGTGGAAGTTCAGTTGAAAGTGAAAAATCAGCAGGCACAAGTAACTAAACTCTGCTAGTGCAGCCAATATATCATAGCAAAACACTGAGCTGTATGAATGCTGGAATCTTCAATCAGATATTGCTCATTTAAAAATGGAGCTGTGCAACAGTGGCCCTATCTCTTGTACTCATTTTTCTTGGAGCAGCAGCCTGACATTTCAAAAGATGAGAAGTACCTTTCAGCTTGAATAAACTCAGAAATCTATCTGTAAACACATTTGGCCTCATCTTGAGAAATGTCAGACTTCTGGAATGAACAGTGCGGGTACAATACTTGTGTCAGTATTTAGACAGTCACATGTAAGAGAGCAAGCATGGCTGCAACCTTTCAGTAGAGTAGCTATGAAAAGAAAATGCACGTTACTACAGTCCAACAACTTTGTCCTGCTTCACCAACAAAATAGTAGCAAAGATAAGCAAATGATGGAATCACAAGAGGGAGGGAAAGCATCTTTCACCTCCTTCTCTGTCTCATTGTATTCAGGTCTCTGCATTGGTTGGTTCTTGGAATAATCCTTTCTGACACTAGACGACAATCGTGGTGTTCATTATTAATATTTGTTCTTGGGGTTCTAATATTGACACCTAAAATCAAGTCCTTGCTGTGTTAAGCATTATACAGAGAAAAAGGAAGTTCCTACACTGGAAAGCTTGCAGTCCAGAGACAAAGCAATGCGAAGTGAGTGACAGCCTACCAACAATGGCAATGCCACTGCTTGACCTGGGAGTTTACCACAGTGGTTTTCAAACTAGGGTTTTGAGCCCCAAGGGCAGGGGTCCATTCCCTGGTACTGCACACAGAGCAGAAGCACGTGGCTCCTGAACTCACGTGGTTTATTAAAGCTGGGGAACATCACTGGCACTCCAAACCACATGCAGTCCTGTGCTGTATGTTTCCCAAAGGAATTCATTCTCTTTCAGACAATAAAATTTCCACTGACTCAATAAAATATGCTAAAATTGCTGATAATGGCTTTGCTTAGGATTAGGTGGGAAGCCATTATATCATAGTTTACACAGTTAATGTCCAGTATCGGGTGCACGTATTGCAATGTATAATGGAATCGGAAAAAAAATTACATTCAGATGCATTTTTGTTCTGTATTTTTTAATAACATCAATATATCAACCTTTCTAATATTCTTTTTTTCATGGTTGAGTGCACCCATTTGGTATGTTATTGTACATAGGTAAATCTTACAACGTAATTTGGCAACTATTATGTTGAAGCTGGAATGCTCTTATTTCTAATCCCACTGCTTCTTCCCTTAAAATATCATCTTGTGCTAACGCTAAGGAGCAATAAGGATGACACACAAGAAATCTACGTTCACTCTGAGAACAATCAATTGTTAATTCTCCATTAATATAGTGAGTAAAATTGGATATTATGTGATCTGATGTGATCAACACATGTGAAGTGATGGGGAAGGCCATGATCCCCAATGCACATAGTCAAATGTGTCTTGCTTGTTTGCTTCTGTTGAATAATTCTGTGCTCTGCACACGGCAGCTGTTGTGAGCAGAAAGAGTAATGGTAGGGAAGTCCAGCTCAGACCCAGCACTGCCCGGATGGGACAAGCACAGGCAGTGTCCTCTGAAGGAACAATGCAGTATGAAGGAGTTACGTACATAGGCTCTTTGGAGACTTTAATATCACCAATAGTCCCTGCTGAATGTGTGAAACAGTGAGGATAGGAGCCAATTCCCAGACTGTAGGCCATTTCTCAGGCCAAATTTTAAAGTTAGAATTAATCTCACCTTGTGTTAAACATAAAAAATTAGGCATTAGTCAAAGATAAATTGCCTGGTGCTCTGTTCTACACATTGCCAGGAGATAGATACCACCATAAGGCAATCCACATTACCTTAAACTGAGAGTCCAGTAAAGAGGGGACGAAGGCCTTCAAGGACCGGCTGGATGGGGTTTTGAGTAACTTGATCTAGAGGAAGGTGTCCCTGCCCATGACAGAGAGGTTAGAACTGGATTCATTTTGGACTGGATTCAGTCATTTCTGATTCTATGACTTTGTGATACT
Source organism: Numida meleagris (assembly GCF_002078875.1). Lineage (NCBI taxonomy): Eukaryota > Metazoa > Chordata > Aves > Galliformes > Numididae > Numida > Numida meleagris. The sequence goes on from NC_034416.1 coordinate 16,040,872, forward strand.
TCTTGGCCATAGAGAATCCCAGGTGAATTTAAACTGGACGTCTAGTTTCTGGATGCATAAAGTGAAGTGAAATGAACTCCATGCAAAATATCTTCTCCAAAATGTGGAATTAGCAGAGTTTCCCAATAAAATAGCTGCAAACATGCTTACATTAGCAAAACAACTCATTTTCCTCTCCTCTTATACTGTCTACAAAAAAAAAACCATACTGTTTTAGTGCAAAGGTCCCCAAAACCTGTCAACTTGGAACAGTCTCTACAAGTTTGCTTTTTAAACTGTCAACCAACAAAGAAAAGGAAATATTTTCCAATAGAAATTGATATATTTAATATGATCTATTCCATGTACCTTCAAGGGGAGTGGGTCTGATTGAGAACTGTGCATCGTGCTGCGGCCTTGCCTGCAGTAAAGAACTACTGGGTGCAGCTGTGCAAGGCAAGATGGGGAGAGCACCCACAGCAACCAGTGTGGGCTGCACACACATGTGTGCTGGCACTTCTGAATGTTCAATGAACGTCAGCTTGGCTTGGAACTGAAGAAGCCTCTCATTCACGTGAACTGAAAAATGAACTTTGTAAGCCACCAAAGCGGGTTGTGGATTTTATTTCAGTGCGGTAAATGCATTTGTACAGTATTTACCTACCTCTAACATAATACAATTTTTTTTTAGCCTTTAGATACACTTCATTTTATATCTCAGATTTCAGTCTCCCTGATTTACTGGGATTATTAGGTAATGGAACTTCTTTGATCCTTTAAACCAAACTGAAATGGAAGACAGACTTGGAAAGCACTACCCCAGATGAGATTTGGCAAGGAATCAATATTTTACAGTTTAAATATGTATTAATCTGTAGCAGAACTAAACCATTTTAACTTTTTATACAGATATTATTTTACCCTCGTGAAAGTGTATAAAAAGTGCATAAAAAGTGTCTATTATGGACTTATTTTGCTGAATGTTATTTATGATACACTTATCTCATTGGGGAAAAGCAATAGCTAGTGATACCTGCCCAGGGAAAAATTATTGGGTGGTGATTTCAAAAAAGCTTGAAAGATTTAGACAGTCAATTCCCAGTGAATTGGGAGTTATGATGGGAGTTCTGGCTCTAAATCATAGTGGCAGTTTTGAATCCAGCTCCTCCTTCCCCACTTTATCTTTAATTGAGTTCATTTTATCTTTCATTTGCTTACCGTGACTTTCTCAGGCAATTTGAAGCTGCTTCAGAAACAATAACAGGCAAAATATATACACGCAGCTTTCCACTATTAGAGGCGCTGCATGCTGGCCTGGAGTTGGGCTGATGGCCATCTCTCTAATTCACTCCTTTGTTGGACCCACAAAAGAAGCTGTGCTTTCATGTTATGGACCATCAAGTGCAGACGTGGAGGTAATACAGAATGTCACTGAGGGAAGCTGGAGTACTGGACAGCTGCACCAACAACCAAGCAAACACACTCCTGAGCACGGCTCTGTGCCTTCAGCCCGTGGAGGCTGCTGGCCCTGCACAGTGCCTCCCAGTGAGCACCCATAGGACTTTGGCCTTGCTTAGCTTTAGAAAAAATACAGCTCCCTCCTCAAGTGGTGGAACATCGGACTGGATGATCCTGGATGGCTTTTCCAACCGTGGTGATTCTATGATTCTAAAGTGAGTCCTAAGTGCTTGCCTGATGAGAAAAACAACCAGAAGTACTCAGACGCTGAAAAGCTTTTGTAAATGGAAAAAAATAATAACCAGAATTACTCTTAGTGCCTGGAAGTCTTTTGTAACAAAGCCAATTAACAAGTAAACAAAAAAATTACAGTGGTAGTGAGTAAGAGGTAGTGAGACCTCTTACTTGAACAATGCTGATAGCATTGATAAAATGATAAACAGTGTGATTATATCTTGTGGATAACTGAAACTGAGCGCAGATCATTTAAATGCATCTGCTTTGAACCAGCCATTTCAATTCCAATTTCCTCTTAGTAAAGAGCTCTAAAGTAAGTATAAAAATAACTGCAGCGTATCCTTTTCTTTGCTTCTTTTGTATAATCTAGAACAGCCATCCACAGTGTACTCTTGACACAGCAGAAAAAAAAAAGAGTTTTTAATAAGAAAAAAAACCAATTTTGTACAAAAAAATGTGGCATGGAGAAACAGTTGATATAATTTAAAGTTAAGTCCTAGGTCTAATTAAAACCTAACAATATTGAAAATAATGAGAAAAAGGTTTCAAGGCAAGGACAGAAACAGGTAAACTTGACACCAGAGAAATGCCTAACATTTAGACATGCATGTAAGCTCATTTTAGACACTGATGCTTCTGCACTGCTTACGTATAAGTCTGGTTTATTGCATTTGTTTCATCTTTAAGTTCCCCTCAGTAACCAACTTTCCTTTCTCAGATGTCTTTGTTGAAGACTCATTTGTACATTGTCTCTCTGCAATTGTTAGCATTACCATTTAGCATTTATATAATAACAGTATGGCCATACGAGATCAAGGAATAATGGACGTACAGTACATCCACAAAGAAAAGTATTTCCCCAGAGATGTTACCAAGGCTCGTATCTTACTGTCTGTGATATACGCCATGTTTGAAAAAAAGTCAGAAGGCTGTGCACATGTGAGAGAGATGAATAGATGAGACAAGCAAAGGTGTTATGATTGCTATTCTCATTTTGGAGGTAAAAAGCTGAGGCTGAAAAATAGACTTATCCAGAAGTTCTGAGGGAGTAGGTGACAGGATAAAACTGACAATGAATCCTAAACCAAGACATCAGTCCTAACATCAGGGAGAACCACTTCTGCAAGCAATGTTAACATTAATACAAGTAAACCTGAAATGATTTAAAACTATTAAAAAACACACCAACTTTTGCAACAAAATATTGAATGGTATATGAATTTTTTAATGCCTTTTCCTCTCTTTGCTCGCTAACCCAAAAATATAATCTGTGAGTCCTCAAAAATGTACTTTTTTGTTCTACTTGTTTTCCAATACCAAAAACTGATCCTAAATCAAAGTTATGAATCACTGATTCCATCTTTTCCTTCACTTGACACGGGCTGTCTGCTTACTGAAATATTCTCCTGTTCCCATCTCTTTGCTAGGGTGGTTCTTCCAACCAGGGTACAATTTTTGTCTGTGGGTGTTACACAATGTGCACAGAAAAGAGCTGTATAATATGGGATGCACAAATGGTGTAGAGTAGGCAAACACATCAACCCTGTTGCAGAGGGGGATATGTCTGCATTAAATTATTAAGTCTGCTTTGTATCTGAGCTAAAACATCAATATTGCGGCATCATTAGTTCTTACTTGCCCTGGGCAATCTGCTATGCCATTATATTCTTCAAGAAGCCATATTTGATCTCTTGTTCTGAAATCTTAGGATTTAAATTGTACATATTTGGTAATACATATCTAGAGGCTGTTAGTCTCTTCTGGGTATCATCAATACACAAAACTCCATTGAAATTACATGATTTCAAGAAAATAAGTCATGTAAGAAATTTTCTTGGCGTTATTATATAGAACACCTGCCAAAGGTACAGCAGAGGCAGGGCTCTGCATCCATCACATATGGCGATATTTCACATTTTAAGATACAGTGGGTGAGATCCTGATGACAGTGTAGTGACTAGCAAAGCTCCCACCCATTCCAATGAGGTTAGAACTTCAGTCCATATGTGCACCAGCATGCAAAGCTAGTAATGTTTATAGCATCCATGGTGAGCTGTACTAGCTGATAGTTCATCCTGGAATATATTGCTTCGAAGGCTGTTGGTACCGAATGTTGCAGCTAGAAGAGGGAAAGTAGTGACATGAATCACTCTCTTGGTACAATGGAAAAAGCTTTTGCATGACAATTGGTTCCTAATGCGAGAGCATTAGAAGCTGCTTGCAATTCTCTAATATGTGCCAGGCGGATACGGAGGCCTCTTGACACAGCAGCCAGCTCGTGGCTGTGCTCTTTGGAATGATGGGGTTCGGTTCCATACTTCCCCGAGAAACAAGTGTGCACAGTGACAGATGTAACCAAAGTCCCCTTTAATCTCAGGTGAAGGGCACTTGTCTCTGAGTGTACAAGCTTTTGGGGCTGCTGTAACTTGGCACCAGTTGCCACTGGCCTGCATCAGTTTCACGGTAGGACCAAAATATTTGAGGGGCAGGTCTACACATGTATCTTGGAACGCAGGTTTACCTCTACAGAGCAGCTGAGGGCTGGAGAAGTCAAGTTTCGTCTTAATACCGCAGTATAGCAGCATTTCCTATAGACAAGAGCATGAGTCCTTGCTGCTGTTATTGCACAAGCTGGAGCCGAAGGACCACCAGACAGCCACAAACTGAGCTACTTTTGCCCATGTGGAAATATAAAGACATTCTGTCTTCTTTTGTTTTGTTTACATGGCATACTAATTTGCTTATCGTGTCTTAGTATATTTACCTAACATTCATCTATGTGATTTTCATTTTGATATTATATAAATCTATATTTACATAAATATTAGATGTCTGTTGTTCACCATCTATAATCATTGCCATATTTCATATTTATTAATTTTACTTACAGATTGCCATGAAGCACATAGCAGACAAATGCCGACCGAGCACCCTGTGCCCGCTGTGATCAGCTTCCTTTCTGCCTGGGCCTGTGGCTGACAGCTGTAGTTCTTTCCAGCCTCTGAAAGTTGCTTTTTTCACTTGAAAGCTTGCTGAAGGCAACCAAGTGCAACAGCAATTGTACTGGAAATTGCAAATTCAGTATAGTCCTATTTTCTTATTAGTTACTGTGCTGATCTCTAAATGCTGTACAAAAATGATCTATATCTAGGAAAACTTGCAGGCCAATGTATAATACCTTAAAAAGCAACTGTTGGTGGTTATTCTTCATCCTTGAATGTCTTGTAACAGAAAAACAGCAGTTATGTGGCATTTTCTAGTGATTAATAATAAACTTCCCCCCATCTAATAATTAGTTAAGCATTGATGACTGACAGGGAAGACTTTCCCTGCAGTTAATTACCAGAAAAGCTTGGCACACTTAGCTGAAAAGAAACACCCTCTCCATCAGTCATTATTGCTTAAATAAAGCCCAAATTGATGCATTTTCAATACTTGGATAAGACCTGCAGGCAATATTCCTTTAAAATGTGCATATAATAGGAAGTTTATATCTAGAATAGTAGGCATATTTGTGCAAATGCTATCCCTCTGTGAAATCAGCTAAAATATCTTGTGCGCATTGCCACTATAGAGAGGTAGAAGAGTGAAAAGAAAAGCCATGTGCTGATCCATCAAGGATTTTTCCCAGAAGCTTTTTTGTTTGATGGAGTGTGGGGAAATTAGCCCCTCCATTCAAGCTGAGATGCTATGGAGATGGCCAAACTTTTAGGGTTAGGTAACCCTGGGACAAATATTAAGAAGCTAAAAAGGCAAAGACATGGGTTCTTTCAGTCAGTTTAAGAAGGTATTATTCCCAGTGGTCCACTCGTGGTATTTTGCCAGCAGCTAACCCCCAACAGCATCCAGCAGATGATGCACTCATTTCAGTGGCTCCAGCTCAGATCTGGCTGACTTTGCCCAGCCCCATTGGTGCTAAGGTTAATCTAAGGCACCTGGCAGGCACTGCAGGAGCAAGGCTCTAGCAGATGCTCCCTCTGTGTTTTGCTGAGGGCATGGTAACTTCTGGCAAGGCACACAAACTCAGTAATATCAACTACTAATAGCAAAGTGTCAGAGCTCTCTATTCAGAGGGTGCTGGAGCTTTGAAAGCTTCAGAATTAAGATCCTTACCCTGAGAAAGGAAGTTAGTCAATTAGATAATTTGCTCTGAAACTCACTCAGGAACTTCAGAAAATACCATCTTATATTTCCACTTGTGTCTCACTGCCTCAGCTTTCAGTATTCAGCTTAATTGGAACATCTTCCTCATTTCATATCAACTGCAGGACCAAGCCCACATATAACTCGCTGTCAGCTTGTTCTCTTTGTTCCCAGTACTCTTGTTGTTCTACTGCCCAGTTTTAATTGGATGGGAATTAAAGGTTTCAATCAGAACTAGGTCAAGGAAAAAATGTTACGCTTCTATTTGCCACTTGTCAAGATCCAGAAGTTACTAATCTTCTTTTCTTTTTTTCGAGCTTTGCCAGGTGTTACGTCTCCATAAATTCAGACTTAAACAGCACTATTAGAGGCACTTTACTCTAGGCCTCTTACAGTACTTTTAAATATTTTATGTGGTTTCAGCAGTAAACCCAGGCAGCATCTGCTAAACTTCATGGCTTCCTCTTAAATTTTCCTGTCACTCTTATCCTCAGCATACCTGTTTTAAGAATGAAGATGACAGTACCTATAAATGCATTGAAATCTACTACTTATTATTTTTTTTCCTCATAGTTTCTCTTATTTGAGCAGGGAAATAACTAGGAAATGTTACTTTCAGGCTTCCCCAGACAAAGAACACAGCCAGAGCCTTTTGTAGCACGCACCGAATGTCCAGCTCTGGGTTTGGATAATAAATACCCATGACAGCCAGGATTCTCTGACTGGCTCCCTACTTTAAGCAAAGTGTACTACTGTAGCATCTAAAGTGTTGGAAGTACTGCGGAACAAAGACTCAACGATGATATGTGGTCTTGCCTTCGTTAATCAACTCACTTGCAAAGCTGGTGGCATGACTTATGAGAATAGTGGTACACACACACCCTGAAAAATAACTCCATCAATCCAAGGGAATTGGTTAGGTCTCCTACATTTATTTATATGTTCACTGGCTTATCTCTACACCAGCACAACTCTCAACCAGCAAAGCTAAGGCACTTTGAGATTTCCTCTGCAACGTGTAGGCTGAATCATTTTCTTATAGCAAAAAAGACTTATAGGCCCAAAGCAACCTCAAGCTGCCAAGGAAAGGACTGATGTTTTATTCTTTTTACTGCTAACAGCTTTTTGAATGCTAACAGTAGGTGGCAATTAACTTTGGAATCAGAGAATAGTTTGCAGGCCATTTTGTGGAGATATCCCTGTGGTGGTTTCTTCAAATGTATATGCTACCTCTGTTTTGAGGTTCTGAGGGGGTTAACTTGAAGAAGTCACAGATTTTTTAAGGACTGTCCCACTGCACTGTGGCAGGCTCATTTCAGCATTAATTGCATCTCAGTTGTTTTCTGGGAGGAAAATTCAAACAAATCACTTTAAAAATATACATTGCAATTCCCAATCTGTAGTGTTGACTGTTACTTCCAAACTGGCTGAGAGATGTGGGAGAAGGACCACCTAAATAGTGACCAGCAAGGAAAATATTTTCTCTAGGCTTCTGAAGAAGATGGACCTCTAGCTAGACTGCACTGCAGACTGTCTGGTAGGGAAGTATCCAGCATGGAACAGCCCATTTGCACTTGCATCTTCTTTTCCTATTAGAAAAGAAAAATTCAAACTTGTGCTTCAGAACAAAGAAAGCAGCAGAGCTATTCTTAAAAGCGGCATTCAATGGGCTTTTGATGCAAATGAATACACATAGTTTATCTCTTCTTTATCTCACAAGAATTATTGAAGCAGATTTCAACTCTAAATGAAATTGACAGATTTGCATATCCTTTTGCTGTATTATTAAAAGGCTGCACAAAATTATGCATTAAAAGGCTGCACTCTGACTGGAGACAGAGCCCTGACTGGCTTCCCTCATTGTGGAAGAAAAAAAAAAAGCCTTGATATCAGCAAGCCTTCTGAGTAACAGCTTTAAATCAATATTAAAGAAACCTACAAGTAAAAAAAATCCAATAACTTCTACAAATGTTATGGGTGTATCCTACAGTATGTGAATGTTGGGTTAAAAATTACAATGATTCTACATTGCAGTGTGTGAAAGTATTGAAATTTTCATTTAAAACAATGGATTTCGTAACAAACAAGTATAGAGCTTAAGACTGGTATTTATTTATTGCATTGATTTTCAGAGCTCCTTTCAAAGAGAAGTGATCTGTTAAGTTCAAGCAGAAAATGAATGAACACACTGAAACAGGTACCACAAAATGGAGGTTCATTGCTGCAATGCTCATCAATGCTGCCAATCAAAATTTTCAAATTTAATTTGCATACAACATACTCTTAAGTTGGAAGAAAATGAATTTGGTAAATTTACATGTAGCTTGTAGGCAGTCATTGGCCAAATGGTTTTCTGACCTAGGAAAGAAGGACACTCATCCAGACTGTGAGGCCAAGCCTCTTTCAAAGGATTTGAATCAGGTCTTACACAGTTGGCTGAAAAGTTGGAACTGGTGAATTACCAGATAAAGGAGACTAGAGGTCATCAGTAATTCCCTAATGCCTCATTCCATTGTTTGTCTTAAAATGGCTTGATAGGAAATGCAGCTTTCTGGGACAAACTTATTCCCTGAGCTTGGTATGGCAAATACCAAGCTGAATTTCAAAATTCAGTTCTGATCTAAGAAATAGACTCAGATATTCTCAGATATTTTAGTACAACAGCTGTACTAAAACACAACTTACTCACTGGTAGTTGAAATAAATGAACATATCTATTCTGTGTCATGTATTTCACATACACTAAACTCTCAGATCATCCAGACAGAACATAGTAAGCAAGAGGAACAGCAGCTCCAATCCTCAACATGTGTTGTGAGGGATTTCTGGAACTAATATTGTAGATCTGTGGGTATGGAATCTGGTGAACCTCTGCTGTTGGTGCTCTCTCTTGGTAGTCCTTTTAGTAAAACCAAAGAGAGGAAGGGATAGAATGCATGCTCAGCAAGGAGTGATGGACACACCAGGAGGCTGGGCTGCTATTCAACAAGACCTGGACAGGCTGGAGAGTTGGGCAGAGAGGAACCTGATGAGGTTCAACAAGAGCAAGGTGCAAGTCTTGCACCTGGGAAGGAATAACTGCACACATCAGTACAGCTTAGGGGCTGACCTCCTGGAAAGGAGCTCTGCAGAGAAGACTTGGGTGTCCTGGTGGACAACAGGGTGGTCATGAGCCAGCAGTGTGCCCTTGTGGCCAAAAGAGCCAACAGGACCCTGGGGTGCATTAAAAAGAGCGTGGCCAGCAGGTCAAGGGAGGTGATCCTCCCCCTCTACTCTGCCCTGGTGCAGCCACATCTGGAATGCTGTGTCGAGTTCTGGGCTCCTCAGTTCAAGAAAGACAGAAGATGTCCAGCAGAGGGCCACAAAGATGATGGGGGGCCTGGAGCATCTTCTTCTGTATGAGGAAAGGCTGAGAGACCTGAGGCTGTTCAACCTGGAGAAGAGAAAGCTAGAGAGAATCTTATCAATGCATATAAATATCTAATAGGTGGGAGTCAGGTGGATGGGACTAGGCTCCTTTAAACCACGTCCAGAACAAAGGGCACAAACTGGAACCTAAGGAGTTCCATACGAACATGAGGAAAAACTTCTGTACTATGAGGGTGACAGAGCACTGGTACAGGCTTCCCACAGAGGCTGTGGAGTCTCCTTCTCTGGAGATATTGAAGACCCATCTGGATGCTTTCCTGCTCAACCTACCTAGGGAACCTGCTTCAGCAGAAGAGTTGGAGTGAGGATCTCCAGAGGTCCCTTCCAACCTCTGCAATTCTGTGATTCTGTGAAAGTGCTTTCCTAGCTCAACCATGTCAAAATCAGATGACATTATTCCTTAGATATTTGGAGGAGCAAGTCTTTTCTCCTGCAGAGTATACCCAGGTTATTAGAATCAGTGTGTTCACATCTTTTAAGATGGGGTCTTTGGGTACAAACACTTCTCTATGCTTTCAAATTGCTTTGCAGAAATTTCTCATTACATACGATATATTAACTTTTCAAGATGACACCCTGTTTTATAAAATTGACACGGCTTGTTAAAATATTTAATTTAAAAAAAAAATTCCATTAAAAAAGAACCAAGTCAATTTACTTACATTTTAAGGGGTCGTATTTCAACAGAAATTAATTGTGCTTAGGCTAGGTTAGGTTTTCATCAGTAATCACTTAACTGATATTCATTACTCATTAAATTTAAGCAATCTCAGGCTAAGCGTGCAAATACTGAATTTAGCAGGCTCTTGTAAGATCTGAATTGATTGCAAATATGTGAGGTCTTCCCAGTAACATACAAGATATTTGCTCTGTTATAGTTCATACTCATGAGAACTATTGGCTAAACCTGATCATCTGGGGGATAATTTTGCCAGCCTAGGAGTCAATGTGCTTGAAAGCGCAGTGCTGTATGACATGAGATAGAATACAGTGGTCAGAAATGATGTTAACAATTGAACTAATCCTGATTAAAACAACTTTTATTCTGGATAACAGTATTTACGAAAATATCCAGGAAAAATATTGGAGCTAAACCATAACTGCATCTATAGGAGGAATTGAATACAAAAACGACTGTAACCTTTTCATTTCATTTCACGTTCTGTTCTGTGAAGGTTTACAATCCATCGCTCTTTTTCATGTTTGGTCAGAGATAAAACTGGTCTCTTTTTCACAGAACCACAGAATCATAGCATGGCCTGGCTTGGAAGGAACCTTAAAGATCGCCCAGTTCCAGCCCCTGCCATGTGCTGGCTGCCTCCCAGCTCAGGCTGCCCAGGGCCTACCCAGTCCAGCCTTGGGCACCTCCAGGGATGGGCACCCACAGCTCTGGGCAGCACAGCCAGGGCTGCACTGCCCTCTGCATAAAGAATTTCTAACATCTGACCTAAATTTCTCCTCTTTTATTTTAAAGCCATTCTCTCTTGTCCTATCACTATCTGACCACATAAAAAGTCAGTCCTCCTCCTGTTTATAAACTCCCTTCAAGTTCTGGAAGGCCGCAATGAGGTCTCCCTGGAGCCCTCTCTTCTCCAAGCAGAACAAGCCCAGCTCCCTCAGCCTGTCTTCACAGGAGAGGTGCTCCAGCCCTCTGAGCATCTTCACAGCCTTCTCTGGACCCAGTCTAACAGCTCTGCATCCTTCTTGTGCTGGGGCCCCAGGCCTGGACGCAGTACTCCAGATGGGGCCTCACAAAGGCAGGACAGAGGGGGACAATCCCCTCTTTGATTCTATGAAATACAAGGTGAACAAGCTCCCCAAATCTCTAGTTCTTGTTAGCTGCAGCTAACAAGAATTTCTTACTTCCATGTTCACGATCCTAGCAGGATCGTTCACTGACAATACATATAATTCAATGTTGGCATCACTAATTATTATTACATTCACTGTGGTGTGGTATATTCATATTTGTTTAGCTTCCCAGGGGAACTTGATATACAGCAAGTAGGAAATTAGGAATTCTGGGTCCTGGATTCTTGTCAGCAGCCTCCCTGCAGACCTTGGCCAGACCGGTCAGAGAAAGATGCTGAAAGCAGCCGAGGAAACATAGCCTATGAGCAAAGAGAGAACAGAGACTATGGAAAGGAGATACGAAACCAAGTTCAGACCATGAGAGGAAATCTAAAGGAGACAGTAACCTCTTCAGCATAGTGAACAGGATGAAAAAATAGTGAGTTTATGTTAGAGGTTTCATACGTAATTTTACATCAAGATAGGTGAGCTCAGCGGATACCAGGCCCCAGAGCAACAGGAAAGCTTGCTGCTGACAGGGATTTGCACCTTCTGGAGCAAACCCCAAGCAAGCATAGCTGTTCCTGACTCTCCAAAATGCCTACCAGAAGGATAAATGAGGATATCTATTCTGGTCAGCAGAACTCATTGAATATTTATATGCAAGTTTCATTTAAGTGAAATTTTTCAAAGCATTTACTACAGCTGAAGAATGTACATCTTTGAAATTAAGTCAAGAATTTACAGATTCCTTCTGCATCTAAGAATAGCTTAAGAACTAGAAATAGACACAATAATAATCACATATTTTTTGAAACACTATATTCTAGTGGTTACAGCAGTTTTTTCTTCTACCTGTTTCTGATCTTTGGGGTAGCACTGGCTGTATCTGTTTCCCTCACATTTAGGAGCTTGCGAAGCTTTCACAACAATTAGCCTGACATTCTTAGTCCTCCTGTTCTGCACTGAGATCTGCACACCCAGGAGAGATGGAAAACAGAAGGCAGGATGGTCTCGTGATTACTGTCATCACAAGATATGGATTTGTTTCTGTGTAACCTCAGAGAAATCATATTCAACATGTCTGCATTTGGTGATGCAATGCCCTGCAGAAATCTCAGAGCTCACAGTAAGCCAGCTGGCTCTGAAACATGCAGCATTTCACTCTTCCTACATGCACGTGCTGGTGTGTTGTATAATGCAGATCTAGCAATTTCCTCGGTGCCTGTTCCAGTGTCTCTGCACTGGCTGGCAACTTGAAGTCATTTTTTGCCTCCCTGAGCCTTAGCTCTCCAAATCTACACTGCAAAAAACAGCACTTCGAAGTGGACTATCATCACTGTACGTGTGCATGGCCAGCAGCACTAAAACATGAGCCTGCAAACACCTGAGACACAGGAAATGCACCTCTAAAACCAAAGAGTAACAGCAGCAACTTCTTTGCTTAAGTTGCTTAACATTTGAGAAACAAAGGCTTAGGAAGGGACAACGGGACACGTAATTCTCTTTCTCTACTGGTAAAAATATGATATGTACCAAGAAAATGTTGTTTGTAACAATTACACCTGGGGAATGTTTAAGTAAAAGCATACAGTATTTCTATCAAGTGTTCTAGTGAACAAATATTTTCATTAAAATATATGTACCAAATTATGTTGGATTTCTGAGTATTTAAGAAAAATCACAGGGTAAGCAACATGCATTCCTTACAGGGGAAATAAAAGAAAGCATCGGAGAGATCAATTGCAGCATTTGAATATGCTAAAGGAATTAATTGTACAGGAAAACAAAACCCTTACACTGAACTCTGAACCTGAAATCTGGATAGAAATTTTGAACAGAAACCTGAAATTTTTCTTATATACTGCTCCTGGTTTGCCAGAGCAATGAGAGTAATGCTTGGTTTTCATTTCAGCTGGAGAAAAGTCTCTAAGATTGATGTTTATAGGGCTTAAAATGCCATATTTATGAAGGCTGGCTTCTAGTTTGAGTTCTTTTGATAACGACAGGGAGAAGGTGAACTTTGAACGGAGCCATGGGAGCATGCAAAAACAGGGAGGAAACAAGGCTCACATCCAATTTGGTTCAGACTTCACTGACTGCAGAGAGGGTTTGGCCTGGGGCAGAATGCCTAAAAGACTGACTAGAAAGAAAATGCTATAGGGCCCTCCTTGCGTGGATGTAATTTAGTGAAGAATCACAGCGATACTATGACAATAGATTGTACAAACCCCCTAAATCAGAAAGTCTGAGAGAACATCAGGTAATGGCCTTCAGGGCATGAGCTAAATGACTTGCTGGGATGTCACACCTGCTCCAGGTATTTACTAGGCCAGGTAGCTGTGGGGAGGAGGAAAGCTTATTTGTGAGCAGAATCAAGATCTACACCCGTAAATCACCATGTGAAACATAAAACTCTAAAATGCATGTTAATAAGCACAATAAGGAGAAACTACCCAGAAGCACGGAAGTCAGCACTGTGCTGTTTAGCACAAACCTCTGCTATGATTCAAGATTCTCTGCCACTGTTGCCTTCATAAACCCTAAACCACATGCTTCCAAAAAAACCTGCCTCCCCCTCCTCAGAAATATGCAAAGGTTACTTAACTGTTTTGTGCCAAATGGGGTTTGTAAAGCCAGCCAAGCAGAAGAGACATAACAGCACTTAGCAAAGGATGAGTGCTATGGGGAAACCTCTTCCTTCACTATCCTACTCTGATTCCATTTCGTCAGTGTTCTTGTCCCAGCTGGCACTCTATGCCAGCAATTGACCTCATGAAAAGTTGACAGACAGAAATATTTGTGGTCAGAAAACATTTTAAAATGAGAAATGCACCAGAAAAAAATTATTTTTCCCTTTTTTTGGCCTATAGCAACTGAGCTCCTCGCCAGGTTATCCAAAATAGCATTAAGAAGCTTGCAGTTCTAATAAAAAGCCAGCAAAGACTTGAGTCCTTGGAGTCACCTATTTCCATAAGAATGACTTTCAGCCACAAGTTGGAAAGCCTAAGTGAAAAGGAGTTGCCAGCAATCAACCTTTACAGGACAATAGCTTAGAAGCAAGTGAACATTAACAAGAAGAATAGATGGTGTGTCAAAAGGACTATTATGGATTACAGTCTAAGTGCTAAACTCTACCAACTAAAATAAGGACAAGAGCATTTTGCCCAGAGAGGTGATGGTGCCTCATCCCTGGAGACGCTCAAGGTCAGGCTGGACTGGACTCTGAGGACATGATGGAGCTGTAGGTGTCAGGATGGAGCTGTATCTGTCTGAGGACCAGATGACCTATAAAGGTCCCTTCCACCTCAATCTATTATATGATTCTATTCAGTCTATGTTACACAATGGCCCAGTGAGATGCACACTGCTATGGGTGATGACTGCAGACCATAAATTGTTTCTTGAAATGAAAAATAAACCATCACAAAGCATAGATCCTCAGTTCATTATGCATTTATCTAATGCAATTCACACATCAAAAAGTTTTCAAGTGCAGTTTCATAATTTCAGAGTTTGAAAATTAGAGGTAAAGCTGAAGGGCTTTGCTGTAGAGCACAGGCAGTTTCAGGGTCTTTCTGAAACAGGAGAAACAGCTGAGAGATACCACTTCTGAGATAAGACAACCCTGTGAGCTTCTTAAGATAGATTTAACTTGTTATTTAAGGAGATAAAGAAACTTTCTGTGACTATCAGAGCATCATCCTCATGGTTTCTTTTCTCCCTTCCTGTGATAGCTAATCAAGAGTGACAATAAGATAGCTAATAGTAAGGTTATTCCTTCAGCCCAAACCTTTGAGACACAGTCCTGAGTAGACATGGCCAGTGATGGAACTACAGTTTCTTCTATTTCTTATAATTTTCCACAGTCAGAAAGCAAGCAGTTAATTCAAAGACATTTTTCTCCACACAGCAGGAACTACCAGTCAATAGTTGCAGCATGCCACACAAATTCATACTTTCTTATTCTGGCATTAGAAAACAAAGAAGAAAGATGGTGAGAAACTGAGCAGAAATACCATTCTCTGGACCACAACACCTCTACAACACATCCAATCCTCCTTCTTAATTAAGAAAGTATTGAGTACACTTTGTACACTTTAAATCAGTAACAATCCAGGTACAAGCCCCATAGTACAATTCTGAACCCTGTGGCTCCTTGGCAGATACACGTGTCTTTAGTAAATATCTTCAGGGATTAGGACCACATATTTGAAGTTAAGATTTCTAAGACCGAACAAAAAAATGAACATACTGTGATGGTTATTAAAATTGGATTGGAAATAAATTGCTGATACGTAGTGTAAAGAGATTACTAATGTAAGTGTGCCGGGCCACATCCTAAGACATACAAAGATACACAAGAACCATAACACAAACAGAAGTGACATCCTACATCTAGAGTCAAGACACATTTACCAAACAGCAGACCAATATGGATGCACTGACTGCAAGAAGCTGGCTGAACCTGGCAGATAACCATCACGGTATGAGGCTGAGTCCAAAAGGACGAATGGCATTTCTGAGTACATAAGTATGGAAGTATTGATTAGGAGGAAATATTATTACTCTATTTGAGACTGGTGAGACCTGTACTGGAAAATTACCATTCAAATGGCTCTTGCTAAGTGTGTAGAGAGATGCAGGAGTGCTTACAGGGATGGAGAATACATAGGCACCAGGGACCTGGTCTGTTTGGCTTCTTAAAGGATAAGGAGATGAAGGGGAAAGAGGACAACTGCAGATGAGGACCATTGTGGAGAATATAACTCTGATAACGGCATCTTCACTCTGCAAACAAAGCTTTAACAAACCTCTGTGGTTAGATATGGATGTCAGATGGTTCAGGCTAAAAATAGAATGCACTTTTTTTAACAGCGGGGGTTATTAGACCTTGCAACAATTTAATCAAGGTTGTGATGAATTCTATCAATGGCAATTTTAATATCAAAAGTAGATGTTTTTCTTAGAACTCCAGTTCAAAAAAGAACAAACTCAGATATTTAACAAAGCTAGATCATTACAGCCCAGTTTTCTCTTGATGTTGTAGTCTATGACCTTATTAATCAGACGGCACATCAGGACCTAGGGGTTTCTGGGGAGACATGCAGTTCACAACTGCTTTGGCTGCAATGCTTACATCTCTTTTGTGCACTTGTACAAACAGAGGGATTATCTTTTATTTACCACTCAAAGATGTGAGTGCTGCTGAATCAGGTTCAGAGCACTTTCTGCCCTATTATCACCGTATTCCTTTTGAATCTCAGAGCACTGGAAGAGGGCAGTGAGGTGAAGCTGAGGGGCATTGGGAAGGTGTTGATCCAGCCCACTGCCATCTCTGCAGATGCACTGATATATGCAACACTTTTGTAGTCTTTGGATGGGCTCTGGGGTGTTGGAGCACATCAACTTCCAGATTCTGATCAAATAACCCCCAGATACTTTGAATTAATTTTCCTCTTTCACTATATTTAAGTTCACTTGAACATGCAGAGGTAGTGCACAAAATAGCAGTATTTTGCATGGCACCAAGACACTTATTTTTCAGATTCCTGTAGCTGTCTCTGAACACACAAAAATCCCTATGAATCTTCTGTTACAAAGCAGGCTCTTAAATCAAAATGAATAGTTTCAAATAAAAAGCCTAACAAAACCCTCTCTCCTGCCCTAGGTCCCACGTAATGAATAGGGGTCACTCTGAAAAAAAAAAAAAAGAATGAAAACTTCTGGAACTAGCTGAGCAGAATGGGAAGAGTTTTTAATATCATGGCAGAGGTAGTTATTGTGTTTCTTTTTATTACTATTATTAAACATTGAGGTGACTGGAAGGGGCAATCAACACAATGCGCCATCTCTGAAATAATGCTTATATATCCCTGTAATAAAGGATACACAGCCCAGGTTTTATTTGTTGGATATATGCAAAAAGAAAGATAAAGATCTGGTGGAAAGAGATGTATCTTACTGAAAATGCTCTACTGCATTATTATTTACCTTGTGAAAATGACTGGCATTAACATT
This sequence comes from Numida meleagris, assembly GCF_002078875.1. Lineage (NCBI taxonomy): Eukaryota > Metazoa > Chordata > Aves > Galliformes > Numididae > Numida > Numida meleagris. The sequence goes on from NC_034416.1 coordinate 16,057,930, forward strand.
AAAGTAGGAGTATTTTCTATTCTGGTTTATGTACTGTGGAGACCTCACTGGCAATTCTGAATGTAACATGCTGCATTATTTCTTTGCTTGCTCTGCTAAGTAATAGTTTGAACACTACAAGAGAGTTATTAAGGGTAATAAGGCAATAAGACTACTAAGTGCAATAATGCCATTGCACTACTGTTTGTTTTCTCCATTGATGCCGCAGCACAGTGTTGGAATTTGTTTTGGTTCATTACTGCCCTATTTGTAATTATAGTGAAATAAGTAGGTCAGTCCTCCTCTCTAATTGCAAATAAAATATTTCCATTATAATGGCAGAAGTTCAATGACTTTGTCACCCTTAACTGTTCACGTACCACTGTGTACTTGATTGCTTATCCCATTCAGCAATGCAGCAGCGAGCTTCGTGGCCTTCCTTCCTTCCTTTCATAGGAGCATTAGAAGCTTGTTTAGGCTAGTAAGGAGATCACATGCCCAGTAAATGCGCATGGCAACTAAAAAATGCATCTCAACGATAAAGACATGCTTCAAACATCACTGAAGTGCAACAGTGAGGAATATTGCAGTCAAAAATCCTATGGATTGCATTGATTTCAAGTCCTGGCTTCTAAAACTGCATCCCAGCTCCTCATGGCACACACAGCAAATTCCATAGCTCAGCAAAACCAGCAGTTTTGAAGAGAGCTGATTTACAGTTTGATAGTTACTACACATCATACAGCAGTAATGCTGTTTTCTAATGCTTTGCTTGCAAAGGGAAAAAAAAGTGTCTTTACAAAGTTCTGATACCTGCAATTGTGTAAAAATCCCCTGTCTGGGATACAGGTACTTTTACACTGGCACAGCTGCCCTGGATGCGGGACTGCATTTGTAGGCAACCAAAGCGGATCTCAAACATTCCTGTGCCTCTGGCTGTTTGACCTCCACCCACAGCGGATATGCAACTCAGATGGGGCTGTTCTTGTTAATCTGCAGAAAGGAAGAGATGTCCCTGATGCACCATATACATGTGCTACATATGACAAGTGTTAGCTGTGCTGCAGTGAAAGCTGAAAATTCTTTCCTTCTTCAGGCTGTCGCTCCAGGTGTTTGAAAACCTGCACGTCTCATCAGTTTGCCCTCAAACCTGATTAATTCTGTGGGGCACGAGGAGGGGTCTGTGCTCCACAATGGCCTTCCTTTGAGTAAGAGAGGAGGAAACAGGGAAACACTCGGCTCCCCAGCCTCCCCCCCACCCCTGTGTCAGGGACACGGGATCGATCACATCCCAGACGGTCCCAGAGAACACACCAGCTGACGCCTGGCACCACCTCTCCTCTTGAGGAAAAGACATCTGTGATCCTCCACAAGCCGTGCTGCAGCTCCATAGAGCCACCCTGCCTTGCGTAGCGTGGGGGGGAAGGCACAAAAACTCCGGGATGACACAAGGGCTTTACTTTATCACAACCATACCTAGTCCCTTTCAAAGAACTTTCTCCAATACCTTTTTGTGGAACCTCTGCCATTTAAACCGGCAGTGACGAGGGCAAAGCAAAACTCGTTTTAGAGGGTTGCGAATTTTACTTATTTAATTGTACATCTGTATGCGTGAGATCAACTATAATGGAGTAGTATTGCTAATAGAATGGCAATGGCCTGTCCCCAGAGCAGGAAATATTACACAATGTATCCTTGGCTTCATATATTCCAAGCACAGGTAGCAAAAAGTAAACGATCAAAATTATTATTTCATCTGATGTGAGTTTTGACAGATTTATGTCTACTCTAAATTTCTTCCAGAGGAACAGAAAGGTGGAGAGGTCTTTCAATTATACCTGAAAGTAGTTACATTTTGACAAAGGGAAAGAACATTGGGCAGATGGAGAGATTTCTCAATTGATGGGCTGATATAAAAGACTTTTTAAAACTAGAAGTAAGATGGCCTCACCGATATATAAAGCACGCAATCACACTTAAACTGCAATAATGAAAGAATTAAACTCCACAGATCTGGCAATCTGTCCTCTAACTAAAGTTAAAAAAAAAAAGAGCAGAAATTTCCTTTGCCATGAGCTGACCCAGGTTCAGCGGTCGACCTCTTTTCATTCCCTGCTTCTCAGACTGCTGTATACCAGGAAGTTGTAACTATGCTAAAATGGAAGTATTGGATCAAAATCATTTTCTCAACAGTACTTTTTCAAAAGTGTTTTTATAGTTGAGGAGGTTATTTGATCATTTTGCGGAAATATGCTACTTCCTTGGGTATTCAGCTTTTAAGAAAGGTCAGTAAAAAAGCACAGAGATTATGCAACGTTACAGTGCTGGCGCTCACTCACAGTAATTGGAGATTTCTGAAGAAGAACGATAAATTACCTAAGCCGACCTTCTCAGTAATATGCCTGAAATTTCTCAAGTTGGCTAAGACTTGAGAGGATCTGAAGAGGAGTAACAGAAGAAGGCACAGAAACTCATGCCCACGTGATTCCCAGTAATTCTATTAGCTTCCATTTAAATCCTACTGCAAGGTTCCAAAAGAACTTTTAAGTGCAGTTCTTTTTAAAAAATAAACATTCTTTTGCAATTGACAAAGTGGATGCACAGAAAGAAAACGGAGACCACTTCCTTGAGTATGAAGTGGTTATTACTTCTGGCTGCTGTAAGAACAGCATATATTTCAAAACGAAATCCAGCAAGATGAGGTAGCCTAGGTGTACAGAAATTTAAAAAAACCTGTATATGTACGCAAACAAGTTAAAATATTAGCAGCAGAGCATTTAGTGGCAGACCAAAGCGAGCACAGAGTGTGGGTCACAGGTACACAGACTCCTTTTCTCCATGTTCTAACACCTCACGCACGACCTCAAATTAGCACAATTCATTAAGTTAGGCTGATATTTGTTCTAGAGATTGTACTGTGAGACAATAAATAGAAGAACAAAGGGAACAACCTTGCACCGTTCAGCTGACTTGATGAGTCCCAAGCAGCTACTTCACAACTTCACAGCCAATAGGGTTGGCGTAAGGTTTCATCAAAATAGCACTTTCTTGAAGGTGCTTTGACAAAATGTAATTACAGAGTCCATACAATGCTTTGCCAAATACCTTTCTAACATTTATCAAAATTACAGTAGTAATCTCAAGTGAGATTGTAGTGGCACTGAAACAAAAAGGGGAAGCCCATAAATCACTCAATCTGTACCTTCAAATTACCTCTCTCCTTGCTAATTTCAAGGTGACGGTTACCGTCTGGCTTGGAAGCACAAAGGCTTGACTGCTAATGTAAGCAGACTTTTGAAAAAGCCTCCTTCACTTTAAAAAAAATGGTTTCAACTAAAACTGAGATTTGCCAAAACCAAACTGTGGTGCTGGCATGAACACGAGATGTCAGCACCATCATTTTGGAACTACTGACTCTTCTGGACCCTTTTTTTCCTTTACTGCTGTGATTTAAACATGGATCCAAAAAACATGGAAATGTGTATGAAAAAGACTGAAAAACCTTAGAGGACTTTGGGATATGCTTCTTTGTCCCATACAGAACAAGCAGAGGTCTGGCAGCGAGGTGGTCCCCACCCGCCTGCTTTGCAGGAAGAGACTGAAATGCAGGAAGAGGCCCAAGGCCAGGATCACAGTGGACGTTTCAGCTGCGAAAAATTCTGTAGTGAAGCACAGTCTGTGAGATGACCAGAAAAGCTGAGCAAGCAGAAAAGGTGTTTGGTGCAAATTGCATTCACCTTAGGAGGATCCCCATGGGAATGTGGTCCCAAGAACTGCTGCAATGTGTCCCAACTCCTAAATGACCCTTCTGGCTATTTGGTGCCCAGAGTTAAACACGTTGCCTTTAATCCTGATCTCTCACATCCTGTCTTTCCAAATCCTGCCCAAACTGCATTTGTCTCTCATGTTGCCATATCAATTACAAATGCAAATCTAATTTGCTGCTTGTCTTCTCCTTCAGATCTCTCTCAAGATTACCACCTTTCTGTTCCTCACTGCCGTCTGATCTATTTATTATGGATGGCTTTTTCCCTCTGCATTTTTTAGGCTGATGATTCACAAACATCATTCGGGATACAGAAATAATACAGACAACTGAAAACAGAAAAGTTGAAAATTGAAACTAGCTTCCCAACAAGTTCAGAATAATTGGCCCAAACGAAATTGTTCTGTTTTCAGAACAACTGATAAGTCATTATAATTTATGATAAAGGAGCAGCACTAAGAATAACTTCACACAGGGCAGAAACTTTGAGGCAGACTTTGGACTTCATACAGTTTCTGGCTCTGGCAGGACTCTCGCTGCCGTAGGCACACTCTGCCTTCATGTACTTGGTGAATGCTCCCAAGTGCTGCGAGCTGCTGGGCCCTGGTTTGGGTCAGGCCAGAACTGCAGTGCTGCTCTACTGCATGTGGGTGCAGGAGTGAAGCCATCCTGCCTCCCCTTGTGCTCATACACATCTCCCTGCCCTCGGACCTGGCTGGTTCGTGCTGCAGAGGAGCAGTGCCGAGCTGCTGGGTGCCGGTGTGCGATGAAAGACGGTCCTCTAAGGGCAGCTGCACGGGTACCTTGAACAACCCACACTCTGAACTTCTGCTGTGTTCTCCTCACTGTCTGCCTTCTTTATCTCCCTCACAGACCTTGTCTCCTTCATTTTACATCTCTAGGAATCTTCTGCGATGTGATAAGGGCTTTGGATCACAGGAAGGTTCATTATTGATCTCATGCTCTGATCAATTTGGTGAAGGAAGACACTGATCCTGCATAAATATTTAATGGTTGTGAGGAGTACCACAAAACACCTCTGCAAACGTTCCATGGTCCAATAGCAGTTTTGGAGACCAATGCACCGTCTCTGCTACTGTGTGTAAGTGCAGAATTGCAGCCTCTTAGCCCCCGTGTTAGCAAGTTGAATGGTGTACCCTACAGTTAACAGCACACAGCCACTGCCCCCTTCCCATGTTTTCTTAAACCTCAAATATTAAAAATATATATGTTCATGAAGAAAATAGGTTCATTTCATAACTAAATAAGGAAAAGATAACTTTGCAAAAGCACATACATGGCTGAATTGATTTAAAAGCTTCCTGCTTGTGCATTTCCATGACAATGAGAGTACATAAACACATTCCAAACCGAACAGTTAGCAATGATAAAAGTGGGCAAAATATCAATACCATCTGCTCCCTCCTAATGCTTGGAGAGAGTGAAAACCTAAAATTAACCAAAGAAAATGAGCTGCTAAGTAACCTCCTCTTCCCCTACCAAGTCTTACAGGCCCATATATATCCACTAAGTTTTTGACCTTTAGTTATTTATCATTCCTTATTTTAGTATTTGTATTTCAAATGTTTCCTTAACCTTAATTCAAACTGCCACGCCAACATGGTTAAAAGTACTGTCACTTAATAAAGTCACAGTAAAATTCAGCTTCTATTAGTAGCCTCCTGTACTGAGACTGACGCAACTCGGGGGATATAAACAACCCCACTGTTAACAACTTCTCAAGATTTCTAGCCGGAATTTTGCATACCCAGTTTCACTTTTTCCTGTCTAAGATTAGTTACTCCGTGCTGAAAAGATTCCAGTGAATGTCAACAGAGGAGCAGAAACAATGCAGTGTATTTCTGTTATTTATTTATTTTTTCCCAAGTCGGGGCGTTAGAACAAAAATTAGTTCTGGTTCTAAAACTGGATTTTCCAATTACGTGTTTGTCTTTTGATTTACGGATGACGGTTCCTTACTTTCAACACCAAATGGGAAAAAACAAACAACAGCAAGAACAAAAACACCCAACCAAAGAAATCCTGGCCCTTCAAGCCTTGTCCTAAAAGGAGAATTGTTCAAATCTCCGTGCAGTTTGGTTTCTTTGTGCATATCATACATTTCGTGTTGTCTGAAACCCTGCCACAAAGAGCTGGTTGGCACAAGCAGATAATGCTCTGAGACTCTCTGCGTTCAAAAAGGGGCTAAATTACAGTGGCTTCGTTGAATTTCACATGGAGAATCCTGATATCAATAGTCAATAGGCTTCTGTCACCCGTTCATCTGAAGCTGTTGGATCTATGAACCAACATCCTCATGAAAATAGCTGATTAGCCCAGAAAGAAAAATTAACCCCCCCAGCGTACAAGAAACACTGCAGTTGCTAGCATGACTTTTTGATGTCAGCAGTGAGCGTTACACCTCTCTCCACACCCAGAGTGAAAATAACAACCCTAATTTTGAATCAGCTCACCGTGATCCCATCTACCCTCCAGGCTGCTTACAAATGGCAAGATCTAGGAGATGCCTGCTCACTGAGATTCGCAGTACTCAGGGAAGGAATTTCTGGGAAGGGCAGGGCAGGAATGTCCAAGCAGCTTTTGTGTCTTTTCACGGTGTCAGAAAAATGAAGCAGGTGTCAAGGAGCTAACTTCTAGTTTGCTGCTAGTCAGGCTCGTGGAATGGGGGGGGCACAGGGAAATGGATGTAAGACGTAGACCAAAGGTCAAAACAATCACAATAACGGTAAGAGGGGAACTGGAGATTTTGGAAACGGTGACAGAATTAATTCACGAGCAGAGACTATAATTTAATCTCATTTTTGCAGATGCACTTAGACGGTTTTACTGAGTAAGATCCTGAAAACACGTAGCTACGCATGAACTTTATTTATATAAGTTATCTCCCAACGGCAACGGAATTGCTCATATGAGGAATGTATGTGTAGGCCTAGAGTCTGAGCTGGCACGCAGGGAACAGTTCCTGGCTGCAGCTGAGCTCAGCACCGTACCCCTCACTCTTCAGTGGGAGCAGAGGTGGGAGACGCTCTCTGCCAGGGGCTTTATCCCCTTCTTCTTCAGCACATCTGCCGTTAGTGCTACAAATGGTAATCAAGCAGCGCTCCTCTCGCTGTTACATTTACAAAGTAAGAACAACAGATAATTAGATATTAAAAATACTTCTGTTTGAGAATTCTTAATGAATTTAATGTGGAGAGAGATTTTGAAGTCTCAGGGAAACTGAAAAGCTAACAGCATTAAATGGGCGAGGGTGATTATTTTTTGCAAAGAATGTGGATTACACTAGATCTGAGTGTAAAAATAAAGAGAATAAAACCATGGTTATAATTTCAGCTTGGCAATATAAATAGGATAGACAGATGCTTGATATTGTACAGTAATTACAGGCGGCTGAACTGAGAATAAACCTTTTTTGTGGATAATGGTTTCTGATTTTGAAGGCCATTTTTAAATCTATGGTTAGGGTTTTGTCTTCCTGCCAAGGACACAAGTTAAATATTTAGTATAAAGTATAGTGGTGGTTTCTGAGCTTGACTTTTAATTATAATATGCAAGCAGGCTGGTAAGTCATGGGTCAAACAACACAACATTCACCAAAGCGAAAGAGGTCGGGCTGGGTGGGGGTGTAATGAGATTATAAATGTATCTGATCATCAGAACCATGTAATGTAACTAAAAGGAAAAAAAGGATTGTGGCATCTTTTTGAGGATTCTGTGCTGTGAAAAGACATAAATAAAGGAAAAGACCCTTGACACACTCCCAAAACTCAAAGCTGTCTAGCATGGTATCTTTGTGAAGCTGTAGGCTCTGCAATTGATATGCCACAGCTCTCTTAACAGATGCGAGAAAAAAGGAAACTGTAGTACCACGGAGAAGTGAAAGGAACAGGCAAAGAATGGCATTGATGTGATCAGCTTTAAGGGCATTTCACCTGAAAGAACACCTGAGGCAACAGCAGCAGAAGGGGCAATAAATAATTCAGCAAGAAAATTACATTTCAAAACAGTGAGGGTGTCTTTCTCTTCCCCCTCCCCAGCTGAAAGCACATTCAAAGAGCTTCCTGCAGCATTTCTGCATCGGAAAAGGCTGCAGAAACTTCTGCTGAGAAACATTCTCCCACACTCCTATTTGGTGAAGCAATGCCACCCTCCCGGTGCAGAAGGCTCATCCTGGAGCACAGAATGTCTGCATGAGGAATTCAGGCTTCAGACACAGCCCGGTGTTTCCAGGCAGGTCTTCAGCTGGTAAAAATTGTCATAAGCTGTCTGACATCAGCGGAGGTCTGAGCATTTCCACTGGGGAGATGCTGTCCCTGGAGGATTGTGCAAAGTTTTGTTAAAGTCAAGTTAATGAAAATGTAAGTTCAGCACACTGCGAACTGACACACAGGAGAAGGGGAAGCATGTTTATCAGCTTGACTTGGCTGCACTGGGAGTGAAAAGCACAGCATTTTCAATCACTAGAGACTGTGTGTAGCAGATAAGTCAGTACTGGATGGAGAGCTGGAGAATGCGTGTGGAGGATTTTAAATAGGAAATGAAGAACTTAATTTAAAAGACAAAAATAATTTGAGTTTTAAAAGGAATGGCTGGATCCTTATCAGCTTTTACACTGGTTTAAATAGAGCTTAGGATATGGCAGGTAAGCAGGACAGCATAGCTTCAGAGCTATAGCATGCAGGACACCCAATGGTGGGGCACATTTGCCCTTACGCAGGACTAAACACTGCAGGGTGACATCCTTCCTAGAGAAATAGGGTAAATGGACTTAGATTTATGGTAGTCTGGTACACACCCTTCCATGGGTCCTGTGGGACAGGTCACACATTGCAACGTCACACCTAACCTACTCAGCTGTTAGCTGTCTATGGACCCATGCTTTTATCTGCACTATCACAACACAGGGATTTCACTGGTAGTAAAGACCAACGTTAGAAGTGTCCCATGTCTCTTGGTCCCTGCCACTCACCACTGTCCTTTACCACTCCCCTTTGCTGGGCTGATGCAACTACCTGTGGGACTAACTCCTAAACAGGACTGTTTTAGCTTTCAGAGAACAAGCTACTGACTAGATCTCTGATCCAGATTATGAGAAACACCAATTCTTAATCCTCATTTTCAAGTCCTACAGGCAAGGCCCTACAAACATTCCATGTGCTGGGACACAGAGGAGGAAGAACAGCAAGAAGCCCAGTGGAGCAGGAGATAGGACAGCCTAAGAATTATTTAATGTGGCTTTGTTGTGAGAAAGCATAGCAAAAACCTCCACTGCAGTTTTGGTGCTCAGCCTACATGATTTTTTTTTAATCAAGTGTGAATTTACCAGGCTTTGGAAAGCAAAGATCTCAGAGGGGCTGCAGATGGCTAGAGAAAAAAAATAAAAAACAAAAACCTAAACTAAAAGAAGCTGGAGATAATCAGAGAAAAGTACCAGATTTCTGCTTTTGCTACACACAGTCTGCTAGGAAAGAGATGGCTCTTACCTATCGGAAAATGTCTCCCCATTGAAGTAGGCATTCGTGTAAATATTACTTATTTTTCAAGCCAACATTCCAGCTTGTACCTAGTGTGATGCTTTCTTATATCTCCCGTGAACAAAGGTTCCAAAGACCCTGTGAAAATTTCCATGTGAAATTTTACAGAAAGCACATAAGAGGGAAAAAATAAATTAACCCAGTAAGCCTTGCAAGGAACAGATTCACTTAACACGTTTCAGATAAAGTTCTCAAATGAGGCAGAGCTCACAAAGTCTCCCAGTGTTTCTCCTATCTTTAAGAAACCTGGTATTCCGGCATGAAGCAGAAGAAAACCTTGCAAAATTCTTTTTCTGGTGAGTATCTACTGATTCCTGTGCCACCATAATCCTATGGAACTATAACAAGCTTCTGTCATCAGCTGTTAATAGATTTTTCTCACCCTTATTTGGAGATTCATCATCACGTAAGAGGTGAACTGTATTTAATAGAGATTCCAGATAACAGTACAAGGTAAAAAGGGAGCAAAAGAGGATGAAACACTTAAACTCTTGTAGAATTCCTGCTGATGCCAACAGCAGTCTTTCCACAGGCTTAGCATAGTGTGAGCTATGCCGTTATTTATCTGACATTTTCCCTGAGCTGCAAAAATGCCTGTAGTTAAAGATATTCACTCAACTCTGCCTACCAAGAACAAAGAGCGAATGAAAGATTATATAGTTATATTTCTGAAAGTAAATAAGTACTATTTTATGCATATTATAATATCAGGAAATAAAATGAATTATTGATAATTGAAGAGGCTCAAATACAGTGATTTACTGTTGAGGGTAGGTACATGTGCAGTTGCTAGAACAACAGAGCTCTCCTACACTAAGTACTCCAAGCTCCTAAAAATAAACTCCAGCTCATTGCAACTAATGGCTGAGATTTCACTTCATTCTGTTTAGTGGATTTCAGTCAATACAGTTCATGAGGTGAATAGAAGTTGCACGAGACATATGGCGCAACGCTGAAGTACACTGAAGTGTGCCTTTGAGTATGACACAGGAGCAATTCAGTTAGATAACTAAAAGCCTCCTTTTTTTCCAGAGGGAAACTGAGATGGCTCCGAAGCCTGGGAGGTGAGCTCTGCCATCAGATGCACACGGCGGATATCTAATAAGAGAGCACACCTATTGGGTTAGGGTTAGCTGTCCCCCTTTTCAATCAGCAAAGGCTGTGTCCAGGCCCGCAGCAGGGCACGCTGCAGTGCACCCAGCCTGCAGGCCTCCACAGCTGCCCAGCATCCCAGCTTTTCAACACAGCCCCAGTCCCCCACTCTCGGGTGGGGAGAATGAGAGCAGCCCAAAAGTCACAGGGCTGCCTTCAATCACTCTCAGGCCGCGAGTTGCTTTCCGCCCTTGGAAGTTCTGTCTGTGGTTGGGAGGAGAATGTTAATCCCACAGCACCTTTTGAGTAGGTTTTGCCATTCCTGTGACAAGTGCGCAATGAAATGCCAGGCGGTACTCACCTCCCACCCCATCTCCCCGTTCTGCCCACCACAGAAAGGAAAACATCTGCATGGCACAAAACTTGGAAGCAAAAAGTAATTCTGTATAAGGCAGCTTAGGCTAGCTCCAGCTTCAGTGAGTGTCTGCAGAATAGTGCAAAACAAGCAAGTGATTAAATACCGGTATTTCCCACATATCAGTAAGGCTATTTTTTGTAAACATTTCTCCACATTTTCTCCCACCCTCATTGCAGTATATCAAATTCAGCATCTTTCTACTGACTTAGCTAAGGAAGAGAGAACAGACTGTTAAGAAGGCAATACTTCACTTCCTTAGATAGCTAACAGGGAGTGTTAGACTCCCTGTTAACATCCCCCATGGAGATATTTCTGCATGCACTTGAAAATCACTTGAATACATGGAGAGGTGAGCAGGACAGTTGAAAAAAAGAACACTTTTAATGTAGTTGCTTTTCAGAGTGCAATGGCCATTTATTATTTAACATTTGTTCTTAGGTCATGTTTAAAATCGTCTGCCATCTAAGCTAGGTATAGTACAAACACACAATTTGACCTCTCAAAGCTTTTCTTCTCTAAAAATCTAAGTGTTCTAAAAACCCAGAATATGAATGCCAAAGAACTTGAAGAAGAGATATTGTAAAATAACAGGAAGCGCACAATTCCTTGCTGTTCTGCAGGAGGGACTGAAAAAGCCACTTGTTATAAGGTGGAACGCTTCTTTATAGATCATGAAAATGGAGGCTGGCTTCTTTAAGAGGTAGAAATGAGATAGTTTTCATCTGCTAAACAACAAAGAAAAAATCTATAACAAAAGAATGGTAATTTTTGTTTCGTGGGTGGAATGAGTTTCCATACCCTTCTGAGGGTATGTACTAAAGAATCAGCAGTTCTTGCACTGTACTTTGCCTAAATGAGTCTATTCCTTCACTGTCTATCTTTGCAGGAATAGGAAGGAAGGCTATCATATCATACGCATCTCCATCCTTAAAGATTTTCAAAACTTGCATAGATGAAGCCATAAGTAACCTGATCTAACTTTGAAATTAATCATACTCTGAATAGGAATTTAGAATAAATAATTGCCAGAGGTCCCTTCCAGCGTTGTTTCCATGGTTTCGATGGTCTATGAACTATGTAATATCACAAAATAAGAGCCTCAATCAAACCCACAGCACTAGATATCGACACAACACATACAAAAAAGAATCAGCACTGGTGTGTCAGGAAATGAAGTGAGAACCTTTCAACCATGGAAGTTAGAGTTTGAGATTGAAACCTATTGCTGCGATGAGAAAAGGAACCTTGCACTACCGCTTTCCAAATAGCGTATGTCACTGAAACTATAAAATTTGGACATAACAAGCATAAAACAGGGAACGAAGCAAAATTTAATTAGAGCTGGGCAAATTGCTGCTACTGCACAAAGTCCTTTTGAAACGAAAAAAATGAGTTCTCATCATTTATGGCTGCTCTGCAACCCTACGCCAAAAGCAGTAGTTTGTGTGATACATCTACTCTCAAAATGTGAAGAACTGGTTTGGAGTTCTAATAGTGATGGAAAACTGCCCTCCTGAGCCTCAGCCAGGCTTTGTACAGAGTGCAGCACAGAGTCATAGGATACCTCAGGTTGGACGGGACACACAAGGATCATCACGGCCAACTCCTGGCCCTACTCAAAACCCAACCCAATGTCTGAGAGTGGTGTACCAATGCTCCTTCAGCTCCAGCAGCTGGGGGCTGTGCACACTGCCCCGGGGAGCTTCTCCATGCCCCTGCCATCTTGGGCAGAGCCTTTCCCTAACCCCCCGACCCTCCCCTGACACAGCTCCATGCTGTTCTCTCGGGCTCTGTTGCTGTCCCCAGAGAGCAGAGCTCAGTGCTGCCCTTCGCTTCCTGTGAGGAGCTGCGGCCTCCACGAGGCCTCCCCTCAGCCTCTGCTCTGGGCCCAACAGACCCAGCGATCTCAGCTGGTCCTCACACCTCTTGCCCTCCAAATCCTTCACTATCTTTGCAGCCCTCCTTTGGATGCTTTCTTATAGTTTTATGCCCTTCTTATGTTGCAGTGCCTAAAACTGCAGCCAGTGCTCAAGGAGAGGCCACACAGAGCAGAGGGGAATTCAGTAGCAGCCAGGGGTGAACGTCGTGGTTGTCACTCAGGCAGCTGAGGTGGTTTGCCAGCAGTGAGCACAAAATACTGCAAAATATCTTCCAGAGTTTTAAAGGTTAAGCAGTCTCACCTCTGCAAAGTTTCTATGAGGTGTCTCAGTGCAGCCCACTGAATCTCCAATGTACATATGCAACGTATAATATCAATTTAGACTGGCACTGTTTCGCTCAGACATATTGCAAACTGCCAAGTGAATTGCCCATTGGCTTCGTGCTAGGAAGGCGAAGAGATGAAGGCTACGGAGAAGTTACTGTTAAATGTAGTTTAAACAATCTTACTCCATTCTAAATGTCAGCCTGAAATTTTCCAGAGTTTTAATCTGCCAAGTGTATGCAGGCTGGTGATTTCAGCTGAACGATTCCCAAGCTGTATTGTCCCTATCTTATTTTAAAGCATGCACCTTGTTGGAACAGACCAAGAACACCCACATGGATAAGGTGGGCTGGTGCTTCTCTTTTGCTAGCTGAAAACTGACAAATAGGTTTTATTTCCTTTGATGCTCTACTTGTATCACTGTAAATCCCACTCAGTTTTGAAAAAGAAACAAAAAAAGAGACATAGCACAATTATACATTCTTCTAAAAGAGGAGGGGATTTGCTAGGGAATTTTGTACAACTGTGGGAGGCCAAATACATCAAAATATCCTCTGCGAGGCCGACAGATTGCTGTACTGAAAAGGTAATGCCTGGATGAATGTATCTGTAGGTAGCCATAAAAATGTTGTGAAGACAAGAGGAGGAAGTTAAAGGAGCAAAAATGTCACCTGGCAAAACAGAAAGGATTCTGGAAACAAATGCTGATGTTTGGGAACACGAATCCTTTGGGAGCAAGGCCCTGATTTGTACAGCATCTTGCAGGAGGCCATGGAAGTTAGCACAAGCACCTCGTAGCTGGGTCTCGAGTGAGATAAGTACTTATTTTACATGTGACATTTTCAGCAAGTTCAGGAAGGTAGAAATCCAAGAAACAGAGCTGCTGCTTGCACTGTTTTCCTTTAGGTGGGCGCAATTATGTTGGGGTAACCTAAAGTTCCTGGCACCCTGAGGTAACCTGTAAACTTACTTACATGGAGATACCCTGCAGGTATCTATCTGTCCCAGCATCACTGCCTACCATTCCGTAGGGCTCCCTGGAGGCCTCATTGCTGGCTGGAAGGTACAGATATTTTAGGGAAGAATTTCTACCCTTCTGAACTTTGCTGAATACATATAACTTAAGACATTAATTAGGCTTGAAGCTAATTTTTTTTTGTTCCCTATGCCACTGCAGAGATTTTCCAGAATCAAAGCATGAGGTCTTGAAAACAAAGAAGGGGCCAACAGAGAGCTGTGTGAGTCAGAGAACTGGCAGCACCATGTGACGCTGCTCAATTGCAGCCCACAGGGCTGACCCAAATTGAGAGCACCTGAAGGTCACCTCCATCTGCTGGCTCTTGGCTAACCTGTGTGAAACACATCGCTGGTCTCAGTCCATGTCTCAAGCGGAGAGAGCACTGTCCAGAAACAACAGTCCTTGAACTGAGTGCTGTCCTACATGAACTACCTCATCTGTCCATTTTATAAAGGCTTAGCTTCCCAGTGACTATTTTTCTGACACCTTTCCCTCATCCAAAATTAAAGCAGAACAATGGCGATGTTCAGGAAGGGATATTCAAGGCTGGATCCAGCCTTGCTGGCACCAGGGTATGCCAAACAGTTGAACAATTTGTAAATTACTGCCTCCAAGTTGTTCAGTTACTCTTTCTCCATCACATCCCATTCTACGTCCTTAATTTATGCTCGCTATTGTTACTTGTTAGAGCAGGAAGTATGACATCCTGGCACACAGCTGCTGTCTCTTAGCTGGAACAGAGTCTGCTGCTTCTCCCAGTTCCTTGAATGTTTTTATAGACTGTCCCAGCCTTTGATGGAGTACAGCAGGCTCCCCTTGCTACTGCAGACACATGCTGTTGATAAGCTGTGCCAGCACTGAATAAAACATCTCCTCTTTTCTTTATATACTCCACAGTAACCGAGAGCAATGGCCTTAAATTCTCATTAATATGGGTAGTAAATTTTGCCTTATATTTTTTATGAGACTGGATTTCTTTCTATCGTCAAGGAAATTAAATATAGGTATCCATTAACACTTAAACCAACAGTATGAAAGCTGCAGTTCCCTTCATGCATTAGCTTGCACTACCTGAAATAGTCAGCCCTGATAGTATGATGCCACAGAGTGTCCTTTTCTTTTAATTTTAATGGCCAGAAAAGAGAATCCTTTTACAGTTTCATTTGTGCTACAAAATACTCTCCTCTGTGGGTGATTTCCTGACTCTTCCCTATGAGTATCAGTAGCAAAAAATTCTGCTTTTTGCCTAGAAGATGAAGTAAGGTCTTTGTCTTTTTGTGCATCTGTATTAAGACTGGTGGCATCAGGATCCAATCTTCATCTGAGTCTTTGGGTGCTACCAAAAAATGATGACAGTTCCTACTAGCAATGATGGCATGTTGATTTTTTGCCTTTATTTCCAGCTGCAACCACTCAGGGAAGTGTTTATGTGATGGAACTGATAAGCAGGGTAAATGCAATTCTGAAAAAATCTCATGGATTACTGTTCTGCAATCCTTTATTAAGTACCTTCACCTTCTAAACACGGAGGAGATGAAAAATATTTCACAGATAGTAGTTAGTGCCTGTAACAGAGAGGGATTTAATAAGATAGTATAGAAAATTTACTACTGCACCTGAAGACCTCAGTACGTTAATATACAAAGCAAGCAAATGTCACCAACTGGCAATTGGAAAAAGGGTAATAGGAAAACTCTAAATTAGAAAAAACAGCACACACTAATGACTGAAAGGAAGACAACATTCAATGTGGACTGATCTAGCCCCTTAAAAATATTGACATTAATACAAATTTTACTGGCAAAAACAGAGATCTCCAACTAGACAACACAGCAAACAGTTTAGTAGATGGTACAGAGAGAGTTGGTAGGACTTTTTTTTTTTAAGCATGAGGCTAAACTTCCTAAAATTCCTTGGCATAAATTTTCTAAATTCTCAAGAATGAAGAGCACTGCTGTGGGAAATTCTGAGTGCTCTTTCAGTCTGCAAATCAGCTCAGTATTTTCTGATTAAATCCATATTGAAGAGACTGATTTGATCCTGATCACGAGCTTCAAGAAAAGCAAACATTAAAGCAGTTCAGATCGAAATGCTGCCAACCTCCAGTGCCTTTTCTCACCCTTGCTTCTGTGGTTTGCAAAAGCTGCCCAAGAAAAGCTGTTTTTCATGATGCCCCAATTGAGAGGAGATTCTTAAATTCAAATGATTAAACCTCCTTTAGGGCACGGTTAAAATAAAAGAAAGTTAAATCTAAAATACTTCTAAAACCCTTTTTCACTTTTAGATTTAAGGGCAACATTTTTCATTTTAGAACCATGTACACATGGTTGAGTATTCTTAAGGTTCACGAAATTAAGTAACAGATTCTGTGCCATACAAAATATAAGAGAAACAACAGAAGCAACTAAGACAGATGTTGATGGGAGCATATTGATCCTAATTCACATTGCCTTGTATCTTGAGTTAGCACTTAAGCCTGTGCAAAATGAGTTCACACGCTGCTCTGAGCGGGCATCATTTCATGCTTCCCTTGCAAAGCTGACAGTCGCCACATCATCTGATGACGGCAAATTGGACCGAATATATTTGTCATAGGAATGTTTTCCATGAGCCCATCCTCCAGGAGACAAATACGATCACACATATTGAACGTCATCACTTCGAGGTCAGTGCAATTCATCAAGAGTAAAAATAAATCATCACTGCTCTGCTGGGGAAACGGACACCTTGTATTGTGAACTGCATGACCATTCTAACGAGCAGATGTGATTTGTCCTGTTGGGGCCATCTTTGTCTTAAGCGTAACCATGCACACGTCAGGCTAGGTCAGGAATTAATTTGGCCATCGGGAATAATACTGGCCCAGTCCTTTTTCAGTGGGCAGTCTGATGAGTCTGGGATAGTTGACATGGGATTTATATATGGACACCTCACAGGGCAGCAGGCCCTCTGTGCCCTAAAGAACTGTGAAGTTTTGGTTATTTGTGTAATTTTGCCCCTTAGGGCCCAGAAACAGAAGTTATATTATTGTAGAACTTGCATGTGTGGT
Organism: Numida meleagris; assembly: GCF_002078875.1. Classification (NCBI taxonomy): domain Eukaryota; kingdom Metazoa; phylum Chordata; class Aves; order Galliformes; family Numididae; genus Numida; species Numida meleagris. The sequence continues at coordinate 16,075,010 of NC_034416.1, forward strand.
TTCAATTACCATGAATATAGTTGTAATTTTTCCATCATGATACGTTAACAAGCATGCATTTAATGGATGATATTACTTATTACACACATTATAAACTCTTATGAAGTTTCACACATCTTCTGTATGGAATTCTGTGACATTGTAACTTACAGCTATGATTAGAAAATGTTGCAACAGGAAGAGCCCTAGCAACATAATTTATCAAAAGCAAATCATTTATTCTCTTTAAAATTTTCACCGAAATGGATTCAACTTGCACAATTTTTCTTTTTGTTAGGTATTTTGAAATGACTGTGAAACTGGCAGTGTGCTGGAGCCTGAAATTCTGTGATGACTCATAACTGCTACAAAGATTAAAGGAGAAGAGAAAATAGAATAATTCTTATAACATTCTTGCAGCAGTCTTTTAGCTGTGATGCTAACAGGGTTCGAACGAAACTCTCATGATACAAATTGTAATGAACATCTGTAGCTATTACAAAATTAACCTAATTCTGCCTTTCTGAGTGGTTTCACTGTTTTTTATCAACAGGCAGTGACAAAGTAACTTTCCAAAATTGTCTTTTTTGAATTATCTGCATTTTTCTGCTAACTTGATAAATCAGCATCTCTATATGACTCGCTGACTGTATCATTAACATTTTAGTGTAATAATTTGCATGATGATTGAGGAAAGCAGAACTGTGTGGTGTGAAACTCTAAGAATATCAATCACAAGTGGCAATTCCAGCTTACTCAATGCTGTAAAAATCCCCCTCATTAGTGTCACTTTCCTTATTTTTATCATATTTAAATCTTCTTACTATGAGCAAGTGAAAACTGCTTTGTATTTAGCAAAACTATTATTGCCCACAGCAAAGATGATGACTAAAGGTTTGAGGGTATTAGAAAATTGCACAGCTGTATCTGTTTTAGCAAAAACTTGAACAGGCGATCATAAAAAAAAAAGCAGAAATGCTTGGAGAGTGAATGACAGAACTGAGAAGGTGTGCAGAAAAGTAACGATTTCGGGCATGAATGGACAGTTCCCAGAATCATCCTTACAAAGTAAAATTCTACACAACTTATTCCCCAAACAGAACAAATCATGGATTTGACTAACCAGGAATTGAGTGCAATATGGGCTTAGAATAATGGGGAAACAGAGAAGTAAATGGAAAATAAATCTCTAGTCAAGAAAAAAAAAAACAACAATCTGAGAACAGGGATATAATAAATAAAGATTAACTTATCAGAGCAGATGATCTTTTTCATAATCCCTGGGCCTTCTTTCTCCCCCTAATGCATACCTAAAGTCAAAAGAAGCTGCAGGTAGCTGGTGCAATGGCACCACCACCACCACCATCTCCTCCAGTACAATTTGGTTACAAATTATGCCCTTCCCCTGCTCGTTTGCAGGAGGTAGGCAGTGGCGTGCACTAATTCAAATCACCCAGTAAGGTCATTTTTACTATTAGCTGTTTGCTGGGGGTGCTCATCATCAATCAGCTTCTTTGAGTACTGGCCAGTTTAAGTTCACTCACCAATGCATATTATACCAAAGAGATGAAGAGTTGGTTCCTTGGATGGTGTAACTCATGAGATCAACCCAAAATAAATGAAAAAGTAGACAAAGAGAAGAAGCAGTGCTGCTGCATCAGTAGAAAGAGTCTCAACCAAAGTGATTCATTCAGCATTACTGAAATGACATTCTCAAGATGACTGCAGGACAGCTCCGTTGTTTACTAAAGAAAAGAGTACAGAAAGGCAAAAAGAAAGACTGTAGTCTGTAGAGTCTGTATGGTCTACAGCTACCATACAGTCAGCAACTGAAGGCATCTCAGTAAGGGTTAACCATGGAAATGGGGACGGTAGGGTGGGAGAGCTGAAAATGCTGAATGGGAAATCTACCAACCAGAATAGCAAAAGTTTTCAGAAGAGCTTTTACTTTTGCAATCTAGGCAACAAGGAAGTTGTAAATTGGAAACTTAAGTTTAAAAAAAAAAACAAACAAAAAAACCAAACCTGTAGATTTACTATTTATGGACAAGAAAAAGGTCTGATCAGAAGTAGTATTTTACTACACGACTACATCATTGAGAAAGGTCCTCCCTAGCACAACCTGCAGCTTCTTTCTGGGCCTTAGTGTATATGCTATGTTAATAGACTCAAATGTTCTGCTGTATGTGACTAAGCAAATAGTTTGGTGAGACCTGGGGAACTTAATGGAATTCACATTACTACAGTTTTCTCAAAATTTGATTCAGAACTGAAAAATATGGCTTTTATGTGCTGTGCTGGAGAGCTAATATAACCCCCCAAAATGCTTCTATCGAATCACAAACTTAATGATAAGAGCCATTTATTTTTCTGAATTGTACATGGATGGGTAATTATCTCAAGCAAGCAATTTTTGTCTGCTTGTTTACAGAACAATACTTCAACACTACAACATTTTTCCATCTCCGGTATCAATTTCTACACATAATAAGAAGCAAAAAAATAGTCACTGTGAATGGTGTCTTTTACAATAGCAATTGGCTCATTAACCTTACGTAATATCTTCCTAACTTTATTTTTAACATTATACCAGGAACGGATGGAATTCCGCATCCTAGTTTATTTTCACAAAGGAATATATGCCTCGTAAGCTAATTATTCCCAATTTTAACACTAGAATGAGACTTTTAAGACTGTGGTAGTCTGAATGAAATAAAAGACTAACAACTAGAGTGGCAAGCTATGCACAGATCCTGCCTGCACCAGGAGCCACACAGGACTCGACTATCACCTTGTCATATTCCACATGCTCTGCAGACTGCTCTGGAAAAGACTGAAGAGGAAAATAGTTTAGCTGATACTAAATACAGTCTAACTGGGTGTAAACTAGACCACATCCATGGAAGTTATACGCCAAACACAACAGCAAGGAGGCAAAAGCAAAGTGTGTTTCCAATTATTTCTCTCCTGTGATACTTCTTCATAGTAGGCTATAATAGGAAGTAAGCTCTCATAGCCAAGCCCCGAAACACAGGTTTGGTATCAGCCTCAAACAGCTGATGTTGGGCTATTACTGGGGACACTAAGTGGTGCTGTTATTGATTATTTAAATAACAAGGAGAGGAAAGATTACTGGAGCTTATTATTGTGGCAGGAAGACAAGAACATGGTGATAATGCAATAAAATCCCTCTTCACTATCTTGTGCTTGCAGAAAACTATCACAAGGTTCTGCCTCCACCTCTTAAGTACCTTTGAGAAGGGAAGATGGGACCAAATTCTTAAATGTCCCGCAGCTTAAGGAAAAGCCATCCTGAAATCTTTGCCTCAGAGTGGAACACCTTACCTGAAAACACCAATATTTAGAAAATAAACAAAACATGGGAGAATCTGAATGATTTCAAAATGTTTGCGAAGACAAGTGTCTGAAACTGAAAAAGCAGGAAAATGCAGTGGGACACAAGCAAGAAACATTGCCTTAAAAGTGCTATCATACCAACGGGAAACACAAATGATGGAACATCCTACTGAGATATAGACTTTATGAAAATGACTAACAATTCCCTGAGTTAATAAGAAGTGGCTGTAGTGAGTTAAAGCATAAATGGAAATAATGCATATGATGATCGTTTTTACAGATAAGGTTTTTTCCTATGCTTTTTTGGATGAATTGGTAAATTGCTTTTCGCTATGAGTAATCACTGCACACGCCATATCACAGATTAATTGTAGTGCAGCTTGATTAATTTTTTTTCCTCTTTACCAGCCAAGCAGTAACTAAAGCTGAGAGACCAAAAGAGTGGTGTGCCTGAAACCCATCCTCAGGTATGAAATGAGCTGTCTTCAATACCGGCATTGTTTCATTTAGGAACATGTAACATCCAGTAATACGCATATACTTCATTGCAGTTTTTAAGAATCGTTTCTCCTGGTTGAGGAATCACTCATTCAAGCAAAACACGGAGCTGCTACACCTGACTGGCATGCACAAATGCACTGCTCTTACAGCATCAAGGATTACTTGCCCAGTCTCTTACGCCTCTGACTTCAATTGCATTAGCATCAAGCCCCAAGGTTATTTGATGGATGCATTAACTGGTAGTTAAATGACGAGAAGCAGGTTCCATGCAGCTCTATAGACATGACTGCCAGCTAGGCTGGAGGGGACCCGAGAGGAAGGAAACACTCAAGAAACTGCCTTCCTCACTTACGGGGAATTTTGTCACGAGCTGTCATATCTTGCCTTGTAGATTACGAAGTGTAAAATTTAGATGTTGCTAGGATTTGGCCAATATCTGTAGGTATAGCTACGTCACAAAAATCTTTATATAACCCTCATGTATCTGTGAGGGGGAGGAATTTTTTCATATTTCTCACTGTGCTAACACGAAGCTCTGTCAACACAGTACATATATATATGCGCTCATCTGTTGAATATATTCAGCACAGCGACAGTAACTGCAAGTATATACGAACACAAGACAATGAGTGCTGTCTGTAGTCTAAGTTTTCACTAATTTGTTTGTACAAGTCTCCGGCCTGAATACTTCCATGCTGACGCACAGGGCGCTAAGAATCATCTACTGCAAAACTGAAGATAAATGGCATCTTTGTGACTGAATTTTAATTCATTCTGTGATTCAAAGTCATGAGCAAAATTATGCTTGCAGTTCATTAATTTGAAGCCTGGCAAGCATTATTAAGCAGAAATTTGCATACAAAAGGTGTAGCTTTTTAAATACTTATGACAGAAAAAGTAATGAGTACATAAATAACAAATCTTGCATGAATATGCATATGACTTAATGGAACCAGTACTTAATCTTTTCCCAAAATTCATTTTAACAAAGGAGCCTTGCAGGTGGCTCTTAGTCTGCGGTGTCACCTAAATAAGCAAATCCTAACTCTTGTACTGCAGACCTCGAGGTGTTAGCTGGCTCATGCTAAATGGCTCGTTAACCAGTACTTGTAAGAGGGAGCTCTGGGAGGTCTGACCACACAGGGCCTGCCAGAGCAGCGGCAGGGCTCTTCAGAACAACAACACTGCATCGGAAGGACAACCCAGGCCTGGAGAGCTGCAGACCTATAAAGAAGCACAGCTGAAGTATCCAGAGCACGGGTAACGCAGTGGTGGTGCTGTCATCTGTGGGACTGGACCAAGTATCAAAGGTAAAAGAAACAGAAATGCTCTCCATGGCAAGACAGCTGTACTTTTGCTTTTATTGACTCGTTCTGCTTATTTCCAGCATTTATTCAGTAGCGACTCATCAAAAGGGACTTGATCCTGCATATAAATGACTCGGTGCCTGTGCGTGGCATGATACCAAAGCCAACACATTTTGTCAATTCTGTGGCTGTGTGTGTATACGGAGAACAAACTAGCTTCAGGAGTTCCTATAAGGCAGTTTACATCATGTCACTGCTTAAAGATTGGCTTGGATGGTCCTTCAGCAGCTTCCAAAAGGCAGATTCCTCCAAATCAGTCAATAAATAGGGCAACACCTTCAGCATGAGATAGTAGGAAAATCCCATGAAATTCCAATAAAATCAGGAAAATCGTTTGAAGTAGCTATCGTTCAGCTCACAGTGCTCCTACAGGCTCTCCAGAAACAAATGGAAAAGTACAGTGTCTGGCCCAAAGTGCTTTTCAAGACACAGCTGCTCGTAATAGAGCTAAAGAGAGGCTCAGTGAGGACATTTTAATCCTGACCTTGTACACACATACTCTAGCACGTCCTTAGGGATGACTGTATTTTGATGGCCTAGAAAACTTACATAAGTATCATTTATTGTTTCTGCACCAGCTATATCTGGAAGACAGGTTCCAGACCTGCTCTCTTCGTATAGATATATTATTTATAAAATACATTTATTACAGCTTCCTTTTCATCAGGCAAGGATTAACAACAAAACATATGGGGTACATATTATGTGACTGTGTTAACAGGCCTTCCACGTGGTTGTGAGGCACTAATTAGGTGCTGGCCAATGCTCTCATGCAAAACTGTGTGCCAGAGGTATTGACTTATACATTACTTGGATAAAGAAAGTATTTAAAAACACATCAGCAATTCAGAGAAGTGCAGATGCTGGAAGAAGTGTTTTCATCTAAATCCTTACATTATTTACAAGGCTGTAATACTGTATTTAAAAAAAACCAACGCGTGAATAACCATGAATGTAGAAACAGCAGCTACAGGTAGAATCCATCCTGAGAGATACCAATAGATCAGCATGACTTTCAGTGCAAACTGGACACCACTAAGAAAGAAGCTAGAACTGGCAGATGCAGCAGGAATGAAGGTAGTCCTGTTGTCACAAACCTACCAGAATCCAGGGCTGAACCACTACATGGGGTGCCAAGAATATCTGGCTGTGCCTGGGAGGCAGAGCTCCTCTCGCACCCCTGGAGAAGATTCGCACTTGAGCACAGCGTTAGCTGGTGAGCTGGCTTGGCCCAAGGCCAGGCTTCTTGTTCCTTCATTCACTGAACTCAGTGACAATGTGGGAACAGCTTTTATTACCTGAGAGCCCTCATCACTTCTTTCTTCCTTATGAGTACCAGGAGTTGTTACCCTCCTTCTTTAGGTTGCAGAACTCAAGCTGGGAGATAGACAGGCAGCGTCAGACCTTTTCACTGGATTCATGTTTTGTTCCCCTTGTGGTTATTTCAACTCTATCGTGCAGATTCTTTTGTTTCTCCATTAGTAAAACAAAAATCATAAAACCATGACAAACGTATATCTAAAATATTCTGGCCAGGAACAAAGTGAGCTGTCCAGGCACTGGTGGAGCAATGAAAGGAGCACCCATGAGCCGTGTAGGCTGGGGGGGGGACTCTCCCATGACAAGGCACAAACAGAACTCAGATCTCTCCAGGCAGAAGCTTAACCCGTGTAACTGCAGGCGCTGGTGCTGCCTGTGTTGGCTTCAGAGCCTCCAAGCCCTCAGGAGTAGCAAAGCAGTAAGATATTTCATCACAATATTTCTAAACCATCCAAATTTAACACCATCTGTCTTAAGCACATCCCAAATGCTCACCAAACCAAGCTCTGAGTTCCCTGCCAGCTGCAGTCCAGGTAGGATCAGGAAAGGGGACATCAAGCTACAGCAGGTGAGATCTGTTATCCACATCATTCACGTGGGATGCCACAACACACAGAGGATGAGTGCATTAATGAAAATAAATCAGACTCGGGTAGAGGCAAATTCATGCTGGTCTTGATTCTGCAAGCAGAAGTATTTGCTCCCCAGCCACGTGTTTTCACCTTTCTCTCATTCATCTTTGTCATTCTTGTTTTATTATTTTTTTTAATTCTGCTTTTGAAGGTAGAAAAATTATTCCTAGCGTTTATCAGTAGCAGAGACATTACATTTCAACAAACCACAGTAAATCTGCAGAACATATAAATCCTCAATTAAAACAGATACACATTGCGACCAGTATCAGCTCCAAACAGGGCTGTTAACCTGCACTCAATCTAGGACCTGCTTCAGGCAAGCACAGAAGGCCCTGGGTGCCTCTGTACGATGTTGATTTGTGGGCATCTGACAAAGTATTTGTCACTTTGTGAAGAATGTTAGCCTTTCCCTGTGATATAAAAGCAGGACTTTGGATAGTAAAGTGAAAACGATGTAAAATGTTAACTTGGGTATTTTTCAGCAGCCTTCACTTAGCCTGAACAGCACTGGGAATTCCATTGAGGGTGGCTGTTAAAGATTCAATAGGTTTATTCATGGAGCTAAGCACCATTTAATGGGAGCAAGGGTTGTGAATCGCACCATAAAGCACTAAATAAAATATTCTTTCAGTTTGTTTGATTGCTCAGTGAGTGACCAGATTAGGAAAGAATACTTCCTAACTACTTTGTTTCTTACTGTTCTATCTTCGAATGCAAATCTAAACAAGAAAAAATCGTAAAAGAAAATTAAAAGACGATAAAGACAAGGAAGTCTTTATAGCTGTGTAGGATTTCTCGGTAAGTTACAAAGGAATTACATAGTTTTCTCTCTTTAAGAATACATCTTTGTTGGCATCACAGTTTGATTCTGCTCTGTTACAGACATTTACTATAGTTTCTACACATTTTGAACTATTTAGACAAATTAATGTGACCAAACAACAAATTACCATCTTTCTCTAAGGAGTTGCAGGATGCTGGTAGAACATATTGGCTGGGAAATATTGGTGGTTCTGCCTCTCTTTGCAATATGTCCTACACAGCCATTTGCATCCACTGCCTGAGACAGGTGCCTGGGCTAGAGATGAATATCTGGTCCAAACCAGATTTAATGCTTTTAGCTATATTCATAAACCTGATAAGAGAGCTACTCCAAAAGTAATGCCTCCTATTTTATTCTGTTGGCCCACAGTATCAGAGACAGACGGTGGTGGTATGGCAGTAGTGGCAGAACCTTCCTACCAATATCCCATTACATTGTGTGGCCGTGTGACAGACAGCAGCAGAGGGGCACTCTGACACAATGATGTCTGACATGGAAGGTGTATGGAGCAGAGGGGTGGAACTGAATTCCTCCACGCAGGAAAAAATGGCACCCACTGACATTCACTGATGTTTGCAGAAAGTTGACGGAGACCAAACAGTGGATGTGAGCACAGTGAGGGCTGGGTGGTGCATTTCAGCAGTGATGACAGTGGCTAACCTCTGCTGGTGCGGATTTTGACTAGCACAGCATGCAGGCTCTTGTTCACTGCTGATGAAAATGCACAGCTGATAGTGGTGACTTGTTGAACAATAGCGTTCTGTAGCTGAAAACTTCTTCTGTTGTATCTGTTGTAGTTTCCATGTAAATAAATTGGAGGCATTACTTTTGGGGCCAGCTACGTACATACACATTGGGAGAGAAAGAAGCCATGTCTACTGCTCTTTTCTGAAAGCTAATACTAGGTGTAAGTGCAAAATAATCAACATCAGCCCTTCATTAACACAGGGAATTTCTTGCTAATGCCAGTGGGACTGAACATCATTCAAAACAGATTTGGCTCATAATTTTGCATGAACTAATCAGTTACTTGGAAATATGGTCTTTCTAATAAACATGTTCTCTCTTTCAAAAACAATGGTTATGCATGAAGAACAGATCTGGATATATTTTGGTGATGTTTAGAGATGACTTTAGACCTTACGAGGAAATGAGGCAATTGTGGTGATGTGAAATCTAGTGAAATGCCACCTTCTTACTCTGCACCACAACGATACTTGCATGGTTTTGAGTTTTGCTTGGTTACAGAAATATATTCCCAAAATTAGAAGTCCCCCAAGCTTTGATCAAATTGGCATGTAGATATACTAATTGGAAATCATAGCTGTTAAATATCTCTGTAGAGATTTTTACATCGTTGCACCTAAATTCTTTGCAGTCTGCATGACACAGAAAAGCAAGGTAGTATTGGGATTCAAACACCTCAAATACATTGCCATTAATATGTAGCTTTTATCTAATATTGAAACATTTCAAATGTGAGTAGTGCTAGTATCATAAATTCACAGACAAAGAAGGGGTTGTTAAAAAGTAACATCCTTCTGGCACGACAGTCTTATGATCTAGACATATAGAACAGACCAATGTACAATGTACAAATATATGTTGTATTTTTAAATACTAATAAATGGAGAAATATTTCCACTTGTATCTTTATATACAAAACGTACTTTTATGAATCCCTGCTAGCAAGATTTAAAGCCTATTCAACTAACACTCCAACCAGCCTTGTGTTTAAAGGAACTCTGCACGTTGTTTGCCATTTCTAAGCTAATGCAGTGAATGCAATGGCAGAGCTCAGTCACAATACATTATTATTTTTTAACAACACATTTAATAGAAGAAGATTTTCCACTATTAGAAAAAAAGATGGGACAAAAAGAAATGTATTGACTCTGCAACAGATGCAGTTAATATCTGAACACATCTTTCTCTGACGTCAATAGAAAGTCTGTAAAAACTAAAGGCAAAATATGCCCCAAAGAGGAATTTAGAGTTGTTTTGAGATGCCTGGAACGTTCAGATGTAGGAATGGTAGTATAAGGTAGCTCATGCGCCCACAAGGAAAGAGAATTGAAGAGTAAACTCTACGCTCCTTGGGGATCATTTCCAGTCTCTGAAGAGGTTAATGTGTGTCCCACAATCTGTTCTTATATGTAAGTTACTTCAGTCATGCTGAGAAGAAAAAAAGAGCAGAGCAGATGGTCATGACAGATGAAGACAGCAGCCAACACTTCCCTTCAAGCAGAAGGACCATTTAAACCTAAATGAACTAGTCACTTGAGTGATGTGGAGTGCTATCAGGTAGAAGATCTGGCCTCATTACAGAAGGAAAACTACAGCAGTCCTTGGGATAGAGGACTTGGGTGCTGCAGAGCACAGCTTCCCTGTGCAGTGTGCTGTGACCAAAGAGGAGGGCTCAGATCTTGTTTTAGGCAGGATATCATCTGCGAGAGCCTGAAAGAGCTGATGCAGGCAAACTGGGAACCTAGCCTGAGATGAAAACGGCCCATGTGTCTCCAATCTGCACAGCCTGTTGCTCACTGCAGCTCTAGTATCTCAGTTCCAGTAAGATCTCTGTCGTAAGCCCTTCCTGCAGATTGGCAGCAAGACCACCTCTTTAAAAACAAGCAGGATAACCTTTCCTAGCTGCTGCTTTCAGTTGGACCCAGCCCTCTGGAACCACTCCATGGCCAGATAGTTATTTCCTGTGGCCTTTATTTCCTCGCAGGGAACAGGCTATGGGTGACATGTTTTTTTCCTTGAACTGGCATTTTTAAAATTCATTTATTATTTTACCTCAGCTACTTTGGTAACATGGAAGAAGAGTGGCTTCAATTAACTGAGAAAGTCTCATTTGTTCATGCGCTTTCAAACCTGCATCTTTTTCAACCTGCATGTTTTTTCAACGAAAAAACATTCTAATATGCTGTAGACTTTCCTATGTGAGATAATTTCTTAACTGAAAAGACCAGTAACTTGAAGTTTGTCATAGAATACACTCAGGTCTTGCTGGAGTGTACGGATTTCTCTCACAAGTGCTTCATATTCAGGTCTCAGCTAAAAACTCTTGCATTCAGCTGAGCACTCTTGCATTCTTTCATATTTATTGACATCACAGACCATGCACTGCAGCCTGATCTCTAGACTTTGTTGACTGAATCTTTGTCTTTGCTGCTTGGCCAGATGTAAACAAGATTGATTCACGCACAAGGAAGGGCAAAGTGTCTTCTATAATGCTGTAATCCCTTGCTGACAATCATTTGGCTAGGACAGAGAATTTTGCATTTAAAAGTAGTTGAGATTTGCTTTTCTGAATAATTACTGTGATTGCCTGAGGCTCCTTTGTTGAAATATCAGAGAGGAGATAGTTTCAGTAGCTTGATAATAAACTGGACAACTTCTGGCATTTTAATTCTGTTTCCAATCAATAATGACAAAGTCTGACCTTGTGCAGAACTTATAAGCAGACATTTGTGAAGGAATCGCTTCACACGTTCATTAAGTTCTTATGAACATTATACATGAATCTCTCAAACCTACTTCTACTATTCCAGGATAAAAATACATGAGGTGAATACAAATAAGAGGAAAATGAGTTTTCTTTGTTGATGTGACTTCTATCCATGTTTCGTATTACAGAATACACTGAGTTACCAGAAAATGAATACTGATATTCCACCACAGAAAACCAAGAAGTCCACTATGTTATGAGAAATTTCATATGTAACTAAATGCAAAATTAACACTTATTTCATTGCAAAATTCAGAGAAGCTGAAGTACTTAGGCTACTGTGCTTTAACCAGCATATCTTTTCAGAATGGTAAACCAGTTCTAACTTTGTGCCTTAAAAGGTGCACACAGCCTGACATACAAAATCAACCAAGCTCACATGTTCTTTTGTTGCCTGGCTTGAATGGAAGTTTGGCTGTTGATATATCACCATTCCACCCTGGTAATACACTGGCAGTGTCATGATAACTTAAGAACAGCATAAACCTTGCTTCCAGTAACCACCAGGAGCCATTGTCATCCAAATAGAGCTATAATTTAACCCTAGATGAGGCTTCTTAGAAATAGCAAGGTGTTTCTTAGGGTACTCCTGGGTGGAAAAACACATCATCACATAAATACACCAACTCAAAGTTTGTGCTTACACCCCATGTTGCACAGGACAGCATGCCCTATCCACTTGGGAGCTCAGACCGGAGGGCTCCAGTATGAGTACTGAGAAGAAACTGATTGCTGTGTATCAACCCATCCCACTAATGCACCCGGGAAATCACAAGGAAGTCTATGGGCCAATAAAATCCTGCTTCTCTGGGAGCTGCCTTCTGCCAAAATTTTCCATGGGAGCAACATACAGACACTCAGCCAGAAACCAGGGAGGAGTGATGGCGCAGAATGTGGGACAGCACTGTTTTGGGGACCACTGAAAAGGTGGAAAGAAGGGTCTGAGTTTCTCAGTGAACACCCCATGCAGTTCTGTTGCATTTTGTGCCCAGCGAACACTCAGGAGCAGACGAAGTTTATGTGCATTCCAGCTCTAGCACAGGGGACTGAGCCCCTTTACCCTCAACAGCAATGCAATGACATATACAGAACCTAGAAAGCAAAGTAAAGAAAAAATGCACAAAGAAAAACACTGCCAAAGATGGGGGAAGTTTCACCTCTTCTGTAAAATGGCTACTTCTGTTTTGGCACGGTTCGTTGACCTTGTGTCTTCCCCTTCACCTAATCTTTTGTACTAATATAAGGGCCCGCCTAAGATCTGACTTACAGACCTGAAAATCAGCACAAAGAAATAGCCTTGTGTTGAATAAATTTCTGAATAAGTGGGATTTTTAAGTGCTTATGTCAAATAATGGCCACTGTCAATGTCTTTGGAGATGCTTCCTGGTGGTACAGAAGACATAAAGTTCTTAAACTAATTTCAAATGTTCTTACAACTTATTTCACTTGATTCATGTTCAGTATGTATTTCAATTACCTTATTTTCTAGACTGATAAATGAGAACTAAAGATTAAATGAATAATTTGCAAAATTAAATTCAGTTCTAATTGGTTTCTATCAAGCATGGCACCTCTCATACAAAGGTAAAAATGACCCAATGACAAGAATAAAGTTATCTTGTGATGCTTTCCCATTCAATTAAACCTTAACTGTTTCAAGAATTAATTGCATTACAGGAAAAGTTAGCTTTTCATTTTCCAGTGCCCAGGTGTCAGCTGTTTTCCTTATCTGGGTTATATTCATACATTTGACTATTGCTTGATGCTCTTATCACACTGACAATGCATTTAGTGGGAAAGGATAATAGAGAATTCATTACTTTAATGCTTCTGAAGTTGTTAAATGAAAAATCGTAATAGTTATGGCTTACTTTGTGGCTAGTGGTGACCTTTTATCTCTACACTTAACCTTCAGCCGCTTTCCAGATAGTTGAAGTCAATGTGAATTCTGAATGTAAGAGCACCGTGGACCATGCCCTTACATTTAGAAAGAAACCCACGGCTACGTTGTGCATACTGCAGCGGGAGTGAAGGATTCCTGGAGCCTAAGTATTTGCCTATCATTTGTTTAAAATTACCACAATATTTTTTCACTAAAAAAGAAACAAAAAAGCGAGCACAGAATAGGTTTTTGTGTATTCCTGTCTACTTTATGTTTACTTCCAATAGATAAGTAATTCGTTATGATATATGCAGAAAAAGAGAAGCACCGATGAGGCCCAAGTGAACCAAGAAGCAGCCACAGGAAGTACAACTCGAATTCATAAGGACTGAAGATCACATCAGGAGCCCCGTTCATCCAGCTAAAGACCTATGTGACTAATCCAAATAAAATTACACAGCTCTCACATTCGTGAGCAAGTACCAGCTGCGGAGAGCTTGCAAATGACCTAGAGATCAAGAACCACTGGTAAAGCAATTTGGCAAACAATTACAAATAATACGTACATTTAGAGAATTCCAAGGGCTTTAGAAAATTTACAAAGAGAAAACGTAGGCTAAGTTCATCAGATAAATTGTTAGAGCCAAGAAAATAATCTATCACAATTAGTTCCACTAGAGCACCTCTCAGTCATTAGAAATAAATAACTTTCTCATAAACATCCACCGAGTAGATTTCTAAATACTGTACTGATTAAAATGTACGTTTTGCATTTTATGTCATCGGGGATTTGTTCTACTTATTTATTCCTATGGTAAATCATGAGGAAGACGCACACGGCTCTGAAGTGGAACGCGGTGAGTAATTACACAGCGGTGCAGAACGACGCAGCCTGTTGCAGGGAGGGGAGGGCGTGCTGGGTGCCGGGCTGCGGGAGGGCCCCCGCCTGTCCCTGGGGTCTGCCCCACACCTATTGCTGCTACGTGGTACAGACCTAGCAAGGCACACGCGCCCTGCTGAAAGAAAGATCCGTTGTGCTGGCTGCGACAGAGGAATCAAACATCAGCCCGGCACAGAACTGTCGCTTTTATTAAGGGGAAGTTGCTATTGATCTGTTAATTGCAGCTCACATCACTGTGGGTGATTGGTTTCCTTCCGCTGCATTGTAAACAAGGGAAGGACACAATTGCTTCTCTCAGGCTGGATGAAATGAAATTGAGCTATCAAGATGGATTTCTGATTAGGATTTTTTTTTTTTCCTCCTAGTGAGAATTTCTACTTGAACGCGGAGCAGATTTTTCTTTTATGTCAAATTAAATTTGAAGTATCTGGGCACACGCAGTGTCAGATTTTGCAGTCCTTCAGAAATCACTCGGTGGCTGCTGGTGTTCAATACGACAGAGATCTGAGTACATGTGTCACCAGGAATGAAGGCAGTGTCCTCGGTCTGTATTTGCCCTTAGTGATGTCCTCACTGTCCCTCTGAATTTAGTTCAGGAGTTAAAGGTGAAGGAGGCAGGGCAGGTCTGACGGGAGCAGACCAGAGGGGACATTTGGAGAGGACACAAAGGAAGAAAAGGAGGGCAGGCAGTAAGCTGAATTTCTGGGAGCTCGGTGGAGTTTCATCTCTTCCTTTTCAAGAGAGGAAGGGTTTCAAGATAACCCGGAGTACACAAACAGCATAGTGTTTTCTTCCTAGGAAGAACGTTTTATTCTGCACGACCAGAGCCATGACATGCAATGCAAAATAAAATGCCTTCCTTTTCTTTTGTTTTCCATAGAGCTTTCAGAGTGTTCATTAACTCTGCAAAAACAAAGAAAGAAATGCCCAGCCTCAGATCTCCAAGGCACTCACAGGAGCTGAAAGAAGGGAAAAGGAAGAGGACAGGGGAACATTTTACTTCAGATAAATGTAAAATTCCCTTTCCTTTGGAGTATGCCCTAGTGAAGCTGCTGGGCCCCTCAGGGAAACAGAAAAAAAATTCTCCTGTCCCCTTCTCCACACACCATTGCTCTTGGTACCACTGGGTCCACAATAAATGATGTCTAAAAAGTTCCCCTCCTCTTACACTCTGATGCCAGCTACAGGTTGCTGGCATGCTGCTGGCAAAACTCATGACCACTGCCACATGCAGCAGGCATGCATCTGTCATGTACCAAGGATCCTCAGTCAGAAATGCCAGCTGATTGAGGCATTTGAATGAAGCATTGTCCTGAAAAGATTAGTAACTTCTTTCTCCCCAGCGTCAGCAGAGGAGGTAGGGTTCTAACCCCAGCACTGCATGTGCTCAGGAGAGGCAGATCCCCACAACACCTTGCTGATCTGGGAGGTGAACACACAGCATGCGCTGGCATCAAACCCACAGCACTGACTGCTGCTGAGCGATGCCACTGCCATGCTGCAAACCTCCTTGCTCAGATACCCTGCCACACGTGCATGGATGGGGCCTTTCACAGGCCAACTTTTCTCTGTGTTATATTTAAGCTCCATAAAGGCTTGTTTTCGTCAGCTGAAAAACATTTGAAGGTTCATTGAATGATGGCTGTTTACTGGAAATGGAAAGTAAAGTTCTGGCCATGAAGGAGTAAAGTTCAGAACTCAAGTCATTAGTGCTTTGCTCTTCCCATCAGCATTTTATTTATTGTTGCTGTTATGGAGAAATAGGTACAGCTAGAGCTTTGGGAAACCCATATGTCAGGCCATATCCTCCAGGCCTTCAGGCTAATCTTGACAGCTGCTGAGTCTTATGTTAGACAAGCCTGTCACTCAGTACACCCTTATTTTTTTCCCCCAAAGGTGACCTACAAGGGAAAAGGGAGAAATGGTTTGTGCCCATATATTCCCGTTCATCCTAACAGAAAAGAACCTGTGGGAACAGTACTGTATTTATTGCTGCTAGTTCTCTGACTGTGCCCGAAGGTTTTCTATCACCTGCAGTTGGGGAATGGAGGAGTTTTCAGAGACAGGAGACAGAGAAATGTAGAAAGGACAAGTAGATTCAGGAATCTGTTAATTCACAGCCCTTTGCATTTTGTGAAGCAAGACCGAGGAATAATTCACTAGTGAAACAATGTTAGATAGCTGTAAAACCATCATGTCCCATAAGCAGAATCCTGGTGCTGCAGTTCTGTTGGTTGGGTTGGTTTCTTTTGTTTTTAAAAATTCCCTCCCTCATCAAGATTTCTAAATACAGCCCATGTAAGCAAGTGAAATAATTAGAGTTTATCAAACCAGGAAGTAAGATGAAACATTTTCTGTTATAGCACGGACAACTATTAAGGATGGGGAAACGAGGCTTTCTCTTCCTCTTCTTTGCAAAATTCCTCCCAGATCTTTGGCCTCATGGTGGCAAAAATAAATAAATAAATCTATCTGAGCTCTGTGATCTAAGCAATTTATATTTTAATGGCAAGGGATCCAATCATCTCAAGCCTAGATATTCCACACCTGAGCATTTTCACTGAAGAGGGAGAAAATATCATAGAGCACTGAATGAGTTCTTCTAGAACTCATTTTTTAAGGAGTTTGCTGATAAGAATAATGCATCTGCAGCCTGGTGAACCCTACAACTGATTCTCTGTCAGGCTACCTGCCTTGGGAGAAGGTGTAAGTACTACCCATTTCTGAGAGGAACCGAGTAGCAAAGGCTGGGCCAATAAAGCTTGAGGCATCTCTGGTGGTGGAATTTGAAAGCAGAAATTTGGATGCACTGGATGAATTTGGATGCAATAGTGTGGATGCACTGGGACATGAAAAGAGTTGTATGCCCTCCTGCAGCACTGAAGAAAACATCCAGAAGTGCTGTACAAAAGGGGGTGAAGACCATAACTGCCCCTGACAAACCAGGTCTGGCCCATACCTGGCAGCTGCCACAGAGCACCTGACTGGCAGCCCACACCTCGCTTTCCTATGTGCTGCCAGGACCTTGTGCCTGCTCCTCAGACATCACTGCTGACAAAAGGCCACCTTCCCCCAGTCCCCAGCACAGCCTGGATTCAGCTCAGGGATGCAAGGCTCCTCCTGGTCCCCAGCCACTGCTTTGCACAGCCAGAGCTCAGTAATCACTGCAGTGAAGCAATTAGAAGTGATAGCAAAGGGAAACATATTTTGAATACTGTAGCTGAGAATGGGCAGATGCCTGGCTGGCTTATAAACATTTTTAAATGGTGTCTGACTGGGTTTCTTGCTCTCAGGATAGCATTCTGTTCTCAGTTTAGACTAAAGAGATTTCACAGGCTCGGAATGATAGGACAAAGTGTCATTTGTTTTCTTACAGACAGAGCTGCTTCCTACTCAGCCTTTGCCTCGGAGGTACAGTCATGGAAAGATAGAGAACTCGAGCATTTCTGCAGCTGCAGATTGACGATGTTGAAACATAGCATTGGCCCTTTCAAATGCCATCTGTCTAATGAGAGCAAAGTCTTCTCTTCCTCTTGCAAAAACTGAGTATATTTTGTTGTGTAAGAGATGAAAAATATAGAAATATGCAGGACTTAATTTGGGGAGAATGGAGAGACGGGAGGATGCTGTAAGATGGAAGTTGGGCTCCCATCTCCCTTTTACTAAAACAAGAGTAAGGGAACAAGCAAGTGAGGTTGAAGTAAAATGAAGTTCAAAGCTACTAAAAATAAGTATTTTTCCCCCCACTTCTTTTAGTTAACCTTTCAAGGCAGTACTACAGTAAGTCATCAAGACCAAGCATGTAACATTCACAAAAAGATCAGATAAACGTGGCACAGTTCTTATCTCCATCTAAGGTGACACACAGGGACACACAGTGGTGACATGCAACTCCTGATTTAGAGATGCCAGGCTCCAAAGCAACACAGAATGAGCAGAGCTAAGTTTAACCAACAGTGCACTCTGTCTCCATGGCTGCCACAAAGTGCTGCAGGCCAGGAAGAAACTCCTGCTGCAGCAAACTGCTCGGTGAGCACGTGCTAGGAAGTCCTGCGGGCTGTTCTACCTGCACTCGGCATCTCTACAGCAAGTAGATGTAATGAGAAATGTGGATGTAATTGAGAAATGTGGGAGGTGTCACTGTTGTACCTTCCAGCAGGACGTGGTGCTGACCACTTTCAGAAATAATTTATGTAGGAAAATGACTCATCTCCCTGAGTATCACAATCCCTATACACCTACAAAAAACAAGACTTTGAACTGAAAGCCACAACCTTCGCAAGCCATATGGTCTGCACTTTCGTGTGCTCTTTTAATATATATATATATATTTATATCACTCACAAAAATCAGTTCCAATTCAATTCAATTTCCAGACCAATTTTCCCCAAATACAAACATCTTTATCCTCAGGGCTGAAGGATTTAGCTTCAAAACTATAAGACGCAAGATGTAGCTACAAAATCTTCAAGTAATTAAACAATGCATTAAAAACAAAACAAAACAAAAGGCCACACAAACATACCATTGAGTTGAGACACCAAAAATCTCATCCCACTTTAATATTTCCCATATATTTTGTTGTAGCACTGCGCCAAGTCTTTTTAACGGTATGTAGAAATAACTTCTGTCCTTGGAATGTGTCTCAAGAAGAACTTAAATAGATCAATTATTTCAATGATTCATCTCAGAGAATTTTTTTTTCTGTAAGGCTAAACACATTTCTGTTATGATATCAGATGATTAAACAAGATCTTCTGTCCTGGTGTAAATTAGGCCAAGTAGAAAAACTCTGTAGAGTTATTTTTTGTGCTCTTAGATTTTTCTATTCAGTGTTAAATATCTCCTGAAAGTAGACTCTGTCAATGAGGGAAAAAACTCACTGTTAAACCTAATTTGATCTATGTTATCTGTGCTTCTAACGGGAATTTAGCATCCTTCTGAGGGAAAGATGCAATTCTTCAAAGTTTAGGAAGAACAGCCTCAAACGCCCACGTTGGCATGGGCTTCTGGAGCAAGAGGTGACAGATGGCAGTAGGACTAGCTGCTTGCTAGCTCACAAGGACAAAGCCAAGTGCCTCTCCCTGCGACCCTTTATTTTCTTTGTATTTTTCCATCTATTTTCTGTCCTTCCTGTAACTGATTCAACAAGTGACATATAAAGCCTCAATGAACTGAACCAACGCTGACGTTTTGTCCAGTTGCTTTGTACTACACTCACCTATTTCATTGGTCTTTCAAGGTCCACGAGTTTAATGGAACTCAGATCACTGTTGCTTTAGTTTTTCCCTATAAAGAACTGGAATAAGGCGCTGGCCCCTTATCTGACACTAAGGCACTGGTGGAAGGGGACGAATGATTTGTGCTCAAAGACTTCCCACTCCCAGTGTAATAAATTGGACACTGCCTACTGATGATTCAGCGCAAAAACCACTGCCACACTAAATTGTGCAGCCTCGAGACAGACAAATCGCATTGAGCCTAATCTGAAGGCAATGAAATGGTTTCAGTGGACTTACTGGGTCAGCCTACTGGCCACACACAAAGCTGAGCATGAGGAACAACACTCACCTTCTATATTGGCATTCTATTGCAGGAAATTAGCAAAACAGTTTGGTTGTTTTTCCAGTCTAATTATTAAGATTGGACTTACTTTTGTAGAGAAGCACCCAAAAATATCCGTAGGTAGATAATATTCATTTACTTATATCACACAAAGAAGCAGAACTGAGGAAAACAGCAGCAGCATTTCACTAAGAGATGAAAATGTCTCCACTATTAATATAACCCGACAAACAGTGGCCTTGGTTTTTATGTATAGCATAACACATCTGATGCCTAATTACAGCAGGCAATGCGTAAATGAGATTTCCAAAACCAAGCGTTACATTCAATTCACTTCTCTGCAGTTTAAAAGGAAGAGCAGCTTTACTTCTATCAGATGCTCTTTGGTTTTATGACAAATACAACTGATGCCCTGAAGATATTGGACAGCATTAGAGCAAGTTACAGAAATATACTCAGCACTGAAAGCTTGCCTTAGAAAAAAGACAAAAGAAGCACAGAATTTGGAACTATATAAAATGGAGGCTAAAACAATTTTTCAAAACACCACTAGTTTCACAGCTGCTTTAAATCAGACAATAATTATGATATAATTAAGCATCTGAATGCAACAAAATGACATACAGGTGTGAAAATTGGCATACTGCAGCTTCAGAATGTCGCACAGGTACTATTAATCCTCCCAGCACCTCTGTGTTGTTGCTTCAACCAAGACAAAAGCAACCATCCTGTGCTCACTGAACCTCCTGTGTGGCTGAACAGGTGAGACACCTCATTATGGCTTCTTAATCACTTTAAGATCCATGTTGTATGAAACAGCAAGGCATTACTGTTGTGCCAGGTGCAGGAACAGGGACAAAGAGGTGTCACTGAAGAAAACCAAGTTGATCTGATTTACAGCCTCAATAATGTCTCAACTATGCTCCACCATCCATGTTGACTATTCTCTTAGGCAACTGCAGTAACAACGGCCACAAATAGGCCATTAAATCATAGATAAACAGAGGAACCTAGTATTCTCTGAGCTGGGTTACAGATTCTACAGGCAGTTTACTGTGAGCGGTGCTTTCAAGTACTATGGGAATGCATTCACATGGGAAAACAAGTCTGCTAGGCAAGGAAGCGTGCTGAGTAGTGCCTTCACGTTAGACTATGTTTCAGTTTTCTTATATCTTCAGTAACAGCAGAACACTATCACTTCTATCTGTATGGTAGACATCATACCGTAATACCTTCGATTTCCTTTGTTTTATATCTTACCTCTGTTAGATAACAAACTTTCCTGGGAAGGGGAGACATCTTTCCGTGGCTTGTGAATGGGCTGCTCTCACAGTCCTGTGTCTATGTCCACACCAATCCTGCTTCACAAAGGGGCACAGCACGTCCCACCAGGCAGAAAGCAAGTCTAGGTGACCGTGTTTTGCCCTGCCTAGGCTAACAAACCACACCAATGGTATGGCTTAAACCTGGCGCATTCTCTTATTAGAGCTGTCACTTGACCCAGATGCTGTTGCACTTCTGCAGTATTCCTATGGGACAGAAACAGAGCCAGAGAACAGAGGTGCTAGGATATCATCTGGCCTCACAAGATCTGGCTGTAGTTTTCAGCTTCTAGTTTTTGAATGCACAAATATTTCACAGCTGAGAGTTAAAAGAACACACTGAATTGTGCTGCTTTATTCCATTCCGCACCAGACTTTATCTGCACGTTTTCCTTTTAAGTGATTAGTTACTGCCACACATAGCAGGTAGGTTGAAATCCTTTTTCATCCCTGCTTAGCGTCTCCCTACAAGGCTTACTTCCAAAATGATTGAAGACAAGGGTTCAGAAACAACAGACGCTGGCAGCCTGCCAGTCACACGCACCCACACGGATGCAAAGTTAAAAATATATCAATTCCTGCCTCACGCAAGTGGGTAGGTAGGATAGAGAGGGCCGATAGAACAGATTGAGAGGGAGAAGTGTGTATTCATGAAGGGCAGTACACATGTATGTGTCAAGCAAAAGGCCACGAGGAAAGAACGGGAGCTCCTGGCACTGCTGTGCTACGGAGAGGGTGTCTGTGTCAAAACCATTGTTTGCAGGGACCACGTATGCTTAGAAATCTGTACCTGGACTGGGATGCTCACCCCTCCTCCCCTTCCTCTGTTAAAGCCACATGACATACTGCCAGTGAATACTAAGAGCATACTACCAGAGACACGATGTAAATCATGCTGGTAGGTGAATCCTGGTTTTAGCCGATCTAGGGTTAGATTTGACTAAGGATCAATGTGACAGCTGTTTTCTGTTGTCCCCTGCGTCTCAGCTGAGCTTACATGAGCACTTTTCTGCCTCTTTTTTCACTGTAGCTGAGCTGCATCTTGAAGGTTGTGCTTTCCTCCTACAGAATCCAATATCATCGATATCATACAGCGAGGAAAAGATCTCCCCTGTCATTTTCCTAAGCCACATCTTGTTTTGAGTCTCTGTAGGAGACTTTTATTACAAACAAAGGATGCTGCCATTTTTAACAGTTTGAAGTCACGCAATGTCAAGGTTTTAAACCATTCTAATAGCAGCACTTAAAAACTGTGGACAGAATTTATTAACAAAGATAGGCTACGGAAATCAGTTGCATAATGAGCGCTGTCAAACCAGCAGTGCTTTCCTGAATGCACCCAGGAGGAGTGAATCTTCTGCAAAAAGTTACTGGGATTTGCTAATGCCAGGACCCGGTCAGCAAAGCAAATGGAATGCTCTGGGGGTAACAACTGTACAAACAGCCATAGAAAATGTGGGTTGAATTGTACCTTGTTTTTGTAATAAAAAAGTCAAGTCCTGGAAGGTGTGGGGTTTTGAGGCAAGGAACTGCAAAGACCGGGCAGGGCTGAGGTTAGCAGAAGGAGATGTTTGTAATGCTAATAAACTGGCTTCCGATTTCTGGCATGAAGGGGGTAAATTACAAACTGATGAAGCTTCTCCACAAATGTGATTTCTATTAACATTAAAGCAGCCATGGGCATATACTGAAGGGAGAAATCGGTCTCCAGAGTTTGCTATTTTAACCATCAGTCTAGTGCAATTGCTGGAAGAAAATAAATGATATAGCAATAGCAACTCTAAAGGCAGACAGAGGACAGGAGAAGGAAAATATTAAATAAGAACAGTCACTATGGAAACTGTTGGATTTTTAGTATTTTAACACCTGAATGACTCAGAAGTGGTAATAAGACAAAGAGCCTTTTGCTTTTAGATGGGAAGACAGTTCCAATTTTGCCCAACCTGGGGCAATTCAAAGATCTTCTTAGTAACAGTGTATGTAAAGGGATTTCACCACTTCAGATTCTTTTCAAGAGCTGCCACCTAGCTAGGAAATATCTCTGCCATGCAAGTGCCTTGGTGAAAAGGCCCAGCAGAAGACCTGAGAATCTGATCAGGGAGGCAGTGTTTTCTCCCTGCTTTCACAGCAATTCTCCCCCCGCATGGCTGGGACTTGAGGAAGTTTGCTTGCTGCTGCTGCTAACACGGTGCCCATGAGAATCAAGATTCCAGTCTCCAGGCTTTGCAACTATGCTTCGTAACAACCAAATTAGGAATTAAAGAAAATCTTATATTTTATTTGAACCGCGGAAGAGGAACAAAATCCAAAACTAAATCTACCATATTCCTAAATGTGGGAATTTTCTACATTAGTTTGTTCAAGTTACAGTTCCTATCTATGTCTGGTCTAAAGCCAGGCTCACATCCAGGGTAGTTCAGGGGGCACATTTGTGTCTCCGTAAAAGACAGACATTGCTGTAGAAACGACTGAAATGTGTTTTTGTTCAATGCTCTGTTAAAGAGCTAAACTGCATGGATGTATTTAGATTTCGATGCTGGAGATGTACAATAAAGCAACTGCTTAAATGATTACCTAGAAAAAATATCTCTCAAGTCTTCAGTCACATCCAAGTTAAATTCTTTCCAATGTTCTTTAAGGTGTCCTACTGGCTCATGAGGAGACTGAGAGGAAATGTTATGCTCCTTCCTCTGTTTCTTTTCCCTTAATGCCTACACACAAGACACAAAGCAAATCTGGGCTGCCGCCTTGGTAGTCTTGCTACCAACTGCTACTGGATCCCGTAGAACATAAAGCAGATGGAGCACATTACCAACAACTTGTTCTGCCAGCCAGCCAGTCAGCTGAAACCATCCATATCTACACTTATTGTAAGACAGCCATATTTTTTTAGAAGAAAGTTAAACTGGGCAGCATTAAAGCCTATGAGACATTGCATGGGAAAGTGCAGGTGAGAATGCCAGAGAGAACCTTGCCAGCTTCCTGTTCTGAACAGTGACGCTGAAGGAAAGAGCCTCCAAATGTTGTTATAACAAGTCATTGTTAACAATAAGCAGAAGAACAGTTCAACTTCACTGATGATGTGAATACTTTCAGGTCAACAGCCCTGATTTCTCTACTGTGATTGAAACCAATTCAAGCAAAACAACAAAGAAGAAATAAACCAAAAGCAGTACAGTGCAGCGTGATAAATCCAACCTGATCAACAACTTTCTGAGATCTGTATCATGAAGAGAAGCTTTACGGGGAGAGCGAGATGCACTGAGACAGGAACCATGAACGAAGGACAGCCAACACATCTGAATTATACATAGGCCCTTGGAAATGGGCTGTGCCATCCAGGTCCTTCACAACGAGTTAGCCACAGCATTAGGAAAAAAAAGCCCAAGTTCTCACACACTGGATCATGATATATTAGCAGAAGGCGAGGTTTGGTTTATAAGCTTACAAGAAACTCAGCAGGGAAACCACATGCTTGTTGGAAGCCTGCTCCCCAGTAAACCGTAGGCAGCAGCACACTGACCATCAGACAGCGTTAGTATCAAAGATAAAGGAGACTTTAAGCACCAAATTCACTTATGATTATGATCTAGTGCAAATAATTCGGGTTCTTGTCTACTCTTGGTCATGAATATTTATTTTCAATAGATGGAATACCGTCACATTTCACATAATGTGATACACAAAAACTCTACCAGTTGTTGCAACAGTCCCCAATTTTCCAAGACACACAGCAGTACTTGCTAACAACAGGAAGGCAGCTTCACACCCTCATGCTTTGATTAAATAGCAATCATGTTATTTTGCTGTTTTGCTCACCATGCATCCCACACATCTGTTATTTCAAAGAAAATTTATGTTTACACAAAGGCTCAAATAGGACTTGAAGAAGAAAGGGGGGTATGCATGCAAGATTTCTAATCTCATCATATTTTAATCTACGGAAAAACAAAATTCCCTTTTCAGTTAAATAAATTTTGTTTAAAAGCACGTGCACAAACACAAAACCCAAACAGTATTTCAGCTTTTAAAAATGCATGTAATGAACTGAAATCAGAGTAATTCTGGTATTTTAAAATTTTGCTAGTAATTACAAAAAAGATCAATCAGCAGCAAAACGAACGGGAAGGAAAATTATCATCTTCAAATTGTTCATTAACCCAGACTAGTAACATATTTTTGTGCTTTTGGCAGTGGCTTCCATTTTCTTTTCTGCTCAGAGCAAATTTTACAGATGTGCTGTGATCAAGAAAATAGATCAGTTTTTGTAAAACCCCGACATGATTCAGGTGCCAGCCTTCTTCCTTAAGGTTCTTTTAATCTGCTCTCCAGGTCCTTATTTATGCTCTCCCTTAGATATATGTAGCTCTTTGCAGAAAGCAAAATTTCCTATCATGTCCTGCCTCGGTCACAAAATATTAAATTCAGTCCTTATCACAAGCCATGTGTTAGCTTCACCATTCAAAGTGTTTATGAAAAAGTGCTGTGAATTCCTTGCCTTTGTGCATCAGTCAAATCCCAAACCCACTGCATTTCTGTGGGTGTACGAGCAATTTAAATTTCAGCAATTTTCTGTTAGCATTACCTTTTATTTCCAAGTAGTGAGGAACTCAACTAAAAGTGATGATGGGGAAACTTCAAAGACTTTCGAGCTTGAGTTTGGCTTGGAGGTTGATTCATATACTATTAAACACTGCCGCAGAAGTAATGTTCTCCATCGCGTTCGACCTGTTTTTCCGAAGCCTTTGATAACAGCAGAAGCACAAGCCCCGTCGCAGGGGCCTTGCCCTTGTGGGTTGGCTGATGGGCTGTGGAAGCCACGGGTGCTTTCCCAGTGCAGTGCTGAAGCCCAGGCAGCCTCCTACTAGCACGGAGAGCAATGGCTGCCCACTGCAGAGCGCTACAGAAAATAGTGCTTCACATTCCCCATTTTGATATGCTCTTCACTAAATGAGGGGGGAGTGACTGAGGGCCACAGTACTCACTCACATGAAGATGTGATGTCTTCTACCTTCAGGGTGACTCTCGCATTACCTGGATTGAGAATGCAACGCCCCAGCAGGAGATTATCGTCATTCCCATCTTTCAATGGGGAATTAATGTTGTAATCAGGAAATTTACAGCGCTATAAAACATTGAAAGGACTGAAATAAGCTCCTGTTTGTGGTGTTGTGCGTGAGGATCTTATCTGCAAATACCCCTTGAAAGAATCTGAAAAGGAGCCAGATACCTACATCTAGCCACTAATGAAAATCAAGTGACCATCCGAACTACTGGATAATGAAATTAAGTATTAAACTAAAATGAGAGAAGGACTATAGCATAAAATTAATGACTTTTGTGATGCCTCTGATGAAGCATATCTTTTCATCAGATGCTATCTGAGGCAGTGATAGTAAACGATCTGGGACCAGTCTTATACCTACAGCTAGCACGATTCAGAAGGAATGCTTTTTTTTTGTAGCTTAATTTTCAGCTTCAGTGCAATATCACACCACCAGTTCCAGCTCAACAAATATGATTTCTGGAAGGGGCCAACATTTTTCACTCCCTTCTACTACATCACCAGCTGCAAAGAGAGAAGATCTGGAGCCACTGCAAACCGTATTCCAATAAGGCATTAGTTAGATACATTGGCTCACTTAATTCATATGAACAAGACCTTGGTTTCTTTCAAAAGATAGAAATTAAAATGAATGAGCTGACTGACAGAGAAGGTGAACATGACAACAAATTGGCCCACTAGAAAAAAAAAATCATTGAGGTTACTCTTAACTATTGCGAAAGGAGCAACACTGAACCAGCCCACATAAATCCCCTCCAGCTGAACAAATCAGGAATGTGTGGCAGAGAATTTCATCCAGGAAATGCTACAGTCCCGTTGCTACAGAACTTCAGTGCAGAGGAAAAAAATCTTTTGAGAGTTTGGAGAAGATTAAAAAAAGGTTTCCCATGAATGGAGATTCCCACGCTGCACACGAGCTGCCGCAGACAAGGGCTCCGTATAGCCCAGCCGCCTATCATGGCTCAGCTTGCTGAAGAATTGGGATTCCTTTTACAAATTATCAAGGAGGATTCTCTGAACCAAAAACTGAAACAGAGAGAATCTGAAATAACTCTGCTCTTAAAATACCTTGGAGGAAGCTTTTAAACTGCATCCCACAGCCACACACACAAACTTCTGTGTTTAGGAAAAATGTGATGGAACATACTTTAGGGATAGAGTTATGGTTCTGAAGAAACCAGTCATAAAAGGAGATAAGCAGAAGGAGCAAGACTCACCTTTCGGTGATTGACAGTGACTTTTAACAGCTTGAATCTTGACATAAGCACCTCAGCTAAACGCTTGTCGCTGGCAATGCTTCAAAGGAGCGACCTGTCATAACCAGACTAATGATCAGCATTGGAGAGAAAGGACGATAAAACTTGCCTTTAGAAGAGTCCTATTTATTGACATACTGTTGATATATTATCAGCTAAAGGCTGAAAACATGAGGGAAGTCTGAATGTCCCAGCTGAAGCAGAAACCTGAGTACACAAACAGAACAACCCAAAGCTTTCCAGCAGGGTGCAGCACTCCAGGGATGCTTTCCCAAGCTGACTTCCTAGGACTTCCTTCTGTTTTGCTGTGAAAAGAAGTTCAGGGAGAAAATGCACTGTTTTATGTAGTGCTTACCCTAACTGGTCATCTAGGATTAGATTCAGACCTAACCAAAAAAACTCAGCTGAAGTCACTGCAAGCAGAAGCCCTCATGTTAGTACTGTGCTGCCTTATGGCTGAACATACAGGCAGAAGGGACTGGCATAAGATGGGATTTCACTCACTGACACAAACATCAGTTCTTCAGTGACCAAACTCTCTTATTCTTGACATCAGTAGTGGACTACATGGTTGTCTTGATGCTTTCATTTCACAAGCCAAAGGCAAGCAGGCTTCTGGCAGCTTCCCAGGGCAGCTTTATAATCTGCTGCAGTTTATTCCTCTTGCTGTTTTACTTGATGCCATAATTATTTTCTCATTTCTAAATTCACTATTAATTTTAATTAAGCTCATCTATGCTCATTAGCTTAGCTAATCTATCTTCACTTTCAAGCATACACACACACCCCAGTCTTCATTTTGATACAGCGTTGGTGTGGAAAGCATTATACAAAGAGGCAGAAAGAGTCACATATGCAACAAAGTTAAAGGGCTTATAACTGCAGCTAGTTGAGGGTTTTTTAATTAAGCTTTTCCTATTTAAAAAAAAAAAAAGTCAATTAGTTGGGATCAAAACTTTTCAGAGACCTACATCCTGTGTAATAAAATGTTCATCAGAAGTTTTCTCTGGTGAAAAGTAGAGAATAATCACTAGCTAATAAAAATCAAACGCAGAGGTCATATCTCATCTGCAACAGAGGAGGTGCTGAACCTGCTGCGTTTGATTATAAGAAAATTCTGAATCTACAGTTGCCAACCTTGTGCATCCCTAGCTGTGAAACTGCTCCAGTGCTCATTTCCATCAGATGTTCAAGATTTCCTTCAGCACTAGGGCACAAATTCCAGATCTGATATTTTTTCATGCAGCTGAAGTCTTGTTCTGAGCTGTCACTTACAATTATTTTCCCTAGTTATATTTTTTTTATGAAGGACTAAATGAATAGATAAAATGCAATAATATCAGTAATTCATAATAACCATTTTTTTTTCTATTTCCTGCTCACAGATTTTAAGTGATGCCTCAATACTTGAATGGACCATAAAGTTTTGCAAGGAAGTTCTAACCTTGCCTATGTCCCGCATATAGAGCAGTATTCTCGTTTAACTGATGTGATCAATACCAATCAACCACTTCACAAGCTGCTGAATCAGGGAAAATTGTCCATGGGCTGCATCACTGCTTTGTTTACTCTTTCACTTTGCTACTTCAGCTTCTCCTCTAACCCACAATTACTTTATGCTCATGCCATCCATCGAACTCTTCTATCTACAACAGTCTGCAGAAAAACAATAGCCAACATAGACTACGTTCACAGTATGTTATCACCCAGCATCCTAACAGTGGCTGGTATCGGATGTTTCAGAAGATGACAAAAGACCTACAAGAGGCAGATGTGCGACAACCTGCTCTAACTCACATGCAGAACTATATCAGGTCCACAGAGTTCATCTATATCCTCAGAGATTTTAAAATTGAGGCATATTCCAGTATTAGCACTTATACATATGAAGCATCACCAGTCATATCCTGTTTTTTCACTTTGTCCCCTACTCTCCCAGCTGTTTCTGATGTCCATCCTGAATCAGAAACCCACTTCATCTACAAACATCTTTCCATACATTCAGAAGAATATATAAGTAAGTGTCAAAAAATGCTTCAAGAAGCTTTAGAGTACTCTGTTAATAAGGTACATACATTTAGCACACAAGAGATTAAAGGAAGATAGAGACAAGTTGGCATGATCGTTAACACTAGTAGAGGGAAGTAACGTCTGTAGTCTTGCACCAACAGGCCGAATTCAGGTCTTACACTTTCGTGACAACCAGTGAAGCTGCATGAAATAGGCATTATAATAAATGTTGCTGTTGATGACAACTCCATGTTTCACTTACTAAGGCCTCCATTTACTCTGAACATAGAACAAATCTCTAGGAGTTGTTACAATTAGAACTCAACATCACCTGTTCTCTATGGGGAGGAGAAAATATGTGAATCGCATCTGAACGCCCTGAGGACTGTAGAACTCATATTCATGTATTCAATTTCATGATCATCTCCAGAGGATAATGAGACAAAATAGAATTTCCTTGTCTTTACAGCTCATTCTAGGAATCCTATACTTTCAAGTTCATCATAGGCTGTTTTTCCTTCTTTTTTTCTTTTTCCCCCTCTTCTTTTTCCTAGCATCATTTGGAAGGGACCCAAGATTGCTTGAAGGTGAGTTCCAGCAAAAATATTTGGTTGAGAGTTTAGATGTCTTTTGGTGATATAGAAAACGTCCTTGTATTCCTTCTTCTCTTGAATTATGTTATGGATGTTGATACAATAGTACCCCTAAGCTTGGAAACGATTACGCACTTACACAGACTCACAAACAGAAAAAGAAAAATACAGCAGTCAGCCTCCTCTGGCCCCAGCTCTGCTGTAGATTTACACTCACCTGCAGAGACCATCAGAACTGACCAAGAAGGGAGGAGTGAGCAGAGGGTGCATTACTGGGGGAAATGTCAGCATTTCAAACTAAGAGCAAATTCTGTTGTCATGACAACATGATGTAAAGTGTTTTCTTAAAGAAAAAGATTGCAATTTAATTGGAAAAGAAAAACTCAGTTAATAGAGCAAATTTGGATGATGTGTTTCATGAGGTTATGACATGGATTAGAATACAACATATCACCATAAACAGATTTCTAAAAATCTTATGCGGTTGCTTCACAAAACTGACATTCTGTAAAAACCTCATTTATCATTAGAAATGAATTTTAAAAGTCAGACTATTTTTAAGCAGTTCAAATTAATTTCGCATATTTTCTCTGTGTTATTCGGAAAACATTTGATGGTTTGCTCCCTCATTTACTCTGTAAGCTATTGCTATAAAGTAGCTTGATATTTTATGCAGCATCAAGCATCTGTTGGGTGCTGTAGAAACGCAACGTGCTACCGGCCTCCAACCCCATAATTGCAGTGGTCAAAGGGTAGAGGAAGGCAATATCATTATCCCATTTCAAAGCAGGAGCAGAGACACAGGGCATGTGAAGCCAGAGGCCCAAAAATCATGTGCGAAGCTTCCAACAGCGTTGGGAATTACATCAAAATTGCTGTAGCCCAGTTCTGTAATTTACAATGCCATCTTCATCTGAGAGAGAGATGGGTGACTATTCTCCTTCAAGCACACTTATTTTTTTCACTGAGTTTTGTTATTAAAGCTTTTATCAGTTAGTCCTATCTAAAACATTAGATTTTTGTCACCACATGCAAGTGTGACCCATGCCTCAGGGCATGCACTGGAGCAGAACAGCAGTAACAGAATACTGAGGCGGCCCTTGCTCACTGGCCATTAAAACGAACAGATTACATCTCCCACGGTGGCAAGAGAGAATGCATGTTTATGTCAATCTAAGTGACCTTGTGTTGCTTAGATGAAGCTGGAGAATTCCTCCCTGCCCCCACACTTCCAACAGAAAAAAAAAACAAACAAAAAGAAACAAAAAATCTTGAGAACGGTCTTGAGCTTGCTTTCTTTTTCCCTTTATCAATACATTCTGCTTCAAACAGAACAAAACAAAAAAAACCTAAAACATTAGGCTTAAAAAATAATGAATTAGAAAACTTAGATTCGAAATTTTACTTGACAGCTCCCAAACAGAATGGATCTCCAGGAGTAAGTGGGGAAATGTGCCTGTAACCTGCATGCTGCCTCTGCAGAAAAACATCCTGGCAACCGTAGATTCATCTTGCCTACAGCTGAGCATGGGCAGCACATGCCCTGCCATTTGGCATTACACTGATTTATTTACTTCTGGGAATTGGCACAGAATGGGGTCCCATGAGAGCAGACAGGAGCATGCAAAGAGAGTGAGGTAGAGCAAAGCCTGACAGCTTCATGCTAGTGCTGTTGCGTTCTTCCTGCATTTTTACTTCTTTTTAAACACACACACAAAAAACTATTTACACCCTTTATAATGATATTTCACGAAAAGAGAACCCAGAGAAGCAGGAATGCCAGAGAGGGAATGGGAAAACCGAAAAGCACATCATGTTGGAAAGTGCAGAAAGCAGTTTGAGAGCATTGCTGTGTCACAGGACATGCCAGACAGGGCCTGTTTACAATGACTTCTCACTGGTTTTTGAGGGGATTCAGATCTTACAGGATCAAATTCAATATTTTAAATAAGCTGCAGCATCTAGATCTGAAAATCCCCTAGAAAAGGAGTGCTGAATCCAGTTCTGTTTCAAATGAGGGATGAGTGATTTACTGGAAAGGTACATTCTGAGTAGATACTACAGCTATTCTGAAATAAAATATTACTTGTCTTGTTAAAAGCTTACAAGCTATTTGTCATCTCAATGCTCTGTTCCCTACAGTATCAAGATCTGGAAAGCTGTGAACTTCCAGGCAATGAAAATACAGTTTGTGTTAAGAAATTATCTTGCATACAGAAATACGGCTTTGCAGCCTCTTCTAGAAGAAAGTGCTCATGGTCTCCTGGTCTGCTGCAAAAAATCATCTGTGAGCTCAAATTACATGGGACACAAAAAATGGGATGTTAAGACAGGTGAGCCACCTTTCTCTTTGCAGAGAATTGCCAGCAAAGCACAGCAGAATCCATGCAGGAGCTCTGAGAAGATAGAACGAGCTCAGAAAATCTCCCTGAATGTGCAGCACAGAAATTTGCAGTGAAGCCGTCTGTATGTCAGAGTCTCTTGTTCTACATCTGTCAGTCTGGAAACTCTCCCATGTGATACTGTCAATGAAGGGCTGGAACAGCACTGCATGATGAGCTCTGACACTCCCAAGACTTCTCTAGCGGTTTCCAGCAGGAAGACTGCTGTACACCATGGGCTCTGCACTATAAATAAATTTAAAAAACCATGGTCACTTCTTGGTGCTCTGCTGATTAACTGTAAGATCTTAACTCACTTGCAGTTTTGTCCTCCAACTCTCTTCCTTAGTGGAAAGGGCAACATTTCCTTTCTTCTACCCCTTGGTTATCTTTTATTCTGAGGATTATAAGCTGTGCCATGTGGAAACGCTGCTGAATCCATGTTTGTTCAGCACCTAGCACAAAGGGACTCTTGGGGACAGGTGGTGTCTCAAAGGGTCACGATAATATAACAGTAAGCCTGTGAGGCGTGTCTCCCCAAATACTACTGAGGCCAACAAAATGATTTTTAGGAAATCCCAGCAAGTTCCTAATCAATCATGCCCTCTCTGTTTCAGTTCAGAATCTTATCTGATCCCGCTGATGCTTGAAAATGAAGTTTTAATGCTTCTTCCTCTTCTGAGTATTTCAGAGATATAATTCAGGGAACATTGCTGGGGTCTACCAGTGTTTTTTGACCTAGAAACAAGATTGCAGAATAAGAACCGGTTTCTGCATCTGGTGTACACACTAATAATCCTCCACAAAAGAGCAGTTCAGCTCACTGAAATGATCCCTGTAGAATTATTGCAATGGTGGGGCTCTGCAGGTAGTCCTCCAGATCACACTGAACGCAGCCTGGCTCTCAGATGCAAGCCTGGGGTTAGATCAAACCAGCAGCTGAAAAACACATCTTTGTACTTGTATATTCCACCAATTTTATCAGTATTAGCTGAAAAATAACCCCAAGATATCATTTTATAAAGGAAAATGGAAAGAAAACACATTCACCATTCTATTTACTAGAGATTTGAACTTTTAAAAGCATTACTGTGAGAAGAAGAAGGGAGAACACATAATAGACTCAAAATTATCATCTTATCTCCCCAGTCGCACCTGTGGCTTTGTTGACACAAGGGTACATTACAAGAGATTATCAGGGTTCGAGCTAACCTTCATATCTTTATAACATCAAGTGGATGTTAAAGTCAGCATCACAGGCACAGAATATCCTATTTTGCTCTGTTAACTGCAATAGTAACATCTTTTCAACGTATGTCTCTGAAATACAGCTTGTGAGAAGGTAGATCACTTCTTGGAAGAACAAGTAAAAAAAAGCATAGGGACACTGTGCTAGAAAACAAAGAGGGAATTTGAGTTATGTCAGTGAGATCAGTGGGAAATCAGCAGAAAGCATGAATAAGAACTCTGGGATTTGACCCTAAATCAGCTTACAGTTTTCAACAAATTGAGTTTTTACAATCTGGTGGAAGCTTTAATTATGTTGTCATAAAAAACTCAGCATTGTTGAAATCTTATTTCTGAAGGCTCCCAAAGAGGCATCTATAAAGGATTTTCTTTTCCTTTGTGTTCTGATAACAGACAATATATGAGGTGTCAGATTAGAGTGAATAATGCGGGACAAGCTACCTTCATCACCTCTCTGACAAGGAAGCCAATAAGCAATCAGATGGCTTTTATTAAGTCATATTAAGTGCTGAAGTCCCAAGCTCTGACCCCTCATTTAGAAAAGGGACCCACAGAAAAGGACGATTAAAGGATGTATTTCATAGAATGTATAAAGGCTCTCTGCTCCAAACATGAAACATGCCTTTAAATACCTGAGTTCATGCAATGAGAAGAACAACGTGTCTAAAAGCAATTGTCACAAACACCATTTGGGACATTCTTCCTTTTCATGTACCAGAAACGCACAAAGCTTCAGAGAGACAGCACCCAAAATTTCAGAGAGACAAGGAAAATTTGTCTCTGAGTTCACTGAGAACAGATGCTTTGTAGAAGTAGCTCAGTTTTAGCAAGCTTCTACCAAAGCAAGGGAACAGCCATCCAAAGCCCACCAGCGTTCTGGCAGCTCACTGATACCTTTTGGCACAACTGGCCTTCCCAGGAGCACTGCTGGGCCTGCCCTGTGCACACACTGTGCCTCAGTCACAGCCCCAGCCCCAGGGACCAGCTCCCACACTGCCGGCTGCCGCAGGCCCTGCAGGCCAGAGATGGTGCTCCTGCAGCACCAGGCCCAGATGTAAAATGGGGACAGCGTGGGCGTCAGACCCACTGGCTACTCTGCTTCAGTTATGAAAACATGGAAAAACACAGCAGTTCCCAGTTCAAGCATTTCAAAAGTGTTCGAATTTTCAGTGAACTGCAAATACTGATTTGAAGAGATCTGTTCAAAGGCTGCAGGTGTAACAACTCAGGCCTAGCATTCAAACCACTGGGCAAGCATTACTGGTGGTATTATCCACTGGCATCAAACATACCACATTCAGGGTAACTGGGTGTGAAAATATAAGTTTGAAAATAAACTTGAAAATACAATTTGAAAAAATTTTGAAAATACATGCAAGGCATGCATAACAAGGCCTGATAATAATAATAATTATTATAATAATAATTCCTGATCAGTGTTGTCCAAACCTCCTGAAAGTTGCCATTACAGACAGCACCTTCAGCACGGAAGGAGTTTATTTCCAAGACTCACTTTGTATTGTGAAAAGCATTAATATTAAACAAAATATTTGCTTTTACAATTTTTTGGTTGCTGTTGTTTCTAAAGCAGAACATATTTCTAGTCTGATCCACTCAAGAAATTCCTTTAAAAATTAGAATCAAAGAAGCTTTCCTTTCAAAAGTATTTTAATGAAATGATAGAAGAATTGTCTGCTGTGGAGAAGGCCATCAGTATTCACTGCAAGGGGAAAGGTGTCAGCCAGGCTGACATGCTGACAAAGCTCATCTTCCACACCTCTAGTTTTAATTCCCAAGCACAAATTGGTGATGTAAAACCATATAGTGCCATGGCTGAATTCTCACTCAGAACTGGCCATGTTCGGTCAGACCGAAGTTGTCTATTGCCCAACATCTTCAAATGCCAAACAAGAAGCGTAGGAACTTAGCAAGTCAAGGCTCTTTTGGTTCACTCTTCCACCAGCACTGTTTGTTACAGCAGGGCCTGGGAGCAGAGCACACCTGCAGCATGGGCTGACATTGCTGTTGCAAACAAGCTCTACACACACAACAGGAGTAGAGATGCTCTCCCTGAAGCTTAGAATGCATTGACAGAATTTAGTGAAACGAGTTTATATAAATAAGCACCACAACTTGTCCATTCACTTTGTTATCATTTCCCATCTGTGTAATAGTAACCATAATCAGTCTAAACATACAGTGGATGATGAAAGCATGGCAAAGGCAGGGTGGGGAACACAGGAGGTAAAGATTTAAAGGAAAATAAAAACCAAATGTTACTTTTTGCTGTTGACTAAGATAAGATATACACCTTTTATCTGTTTGTACCAAAGACAAAGTTGCTGAGAGAAAGAGTACTACGCAGTGAGCCAAGATGCACATGCAGGATAAGCCTTGTACCATAATTACATGCAGGAGAGAGCTGGGGGAGGAACAGCTTAACGAGAAGAAAAACAGAGAAAGAACAAGCAAGGAACAAGTTTTCAGGCTATGTTACATTACGGGAAAGGTGGTGTTTAATCACAAGAAAAATCACTCATTTCTAGCAATTTGCACTGCCCACTCCCAGGCAAAGGACAAGCTTGGGTGCCCCAGCTGCATCCAGCTGGGATGCACTTCCTCCAGCATTGGTACATCCATATCACCCACCTTCCTCCTGAATAACCAAGCAGCCACTTGGGCATGCCACGTGCATGGACTTATTATACCTGATGATACGCTCTTGAACAAAAACCCTGCTCATCTTTTAAGCATTGCCATTTCACAGTGTGCCAACATACTTTATTTTTGGGAATAGCCTTTCACCTAACACAATAAGATGTGTGTACTCACTTGGTGCCTAGCTACTGTTTCAACAGCACTCCTAGCAACAAGCATCCTTTTCCGGGGAGGCAGAGAAGTGCTAGCTGCTCACCCCACTGCCGGGCTCAGCAGGGCGCTGCACAGCATCCCATCACAGTGCTAGCCCCACAGCAGGATGGGGGGCAGCAGGACACCTCCTCTGCCATCCTGCTGAGCTCTGAGGAGCACCTCTGGCCATCTGGTTACCAATGCAGCAGGTGCTTCCCCTCCTGTTTGCAGAGCCCCTCCTCTCCTCACTGCAGATTCTCCCCTTGCCCCTGTACCAGCTCACACAGGGTTCTGTCCTTCTGTGACAGTTCAGTTCAAAATAAACATGAAACTCTCCAGCATGTTTGACTCATCATCGGTGATTTGTTTTATGTGACAAGACTGCTACTCCCAGGCAGTCTCATTATCTACAGCAGAGATCAATGCAATATTCTTCTTACCTGTGATAAGCTGCTTCTTCAGGCCACAACAAAACCTATTTTATAAGGCATTTCTCTGTGTTGTCTATATATCTAGCAGGTATAGACCTC
Organism: Numida meleagris; assembly: GCF_002078875.1. NCBI lineage: Eukaryota > Metazoa > Chordata > Aves > Galliformes > Numididae > Numida > Numida meleagris. The sequence continues at coordinate 16,112,109 of NC_034416.1, forward strand.
TCATAAAATTAAAGTAACCTTTATACTTCAACAATAAACCTAATATCCAGCTGTATACATATAATGCCATCATAGAGCTCATATCAGTTATGGATTGCTCTTTCAGGTTTTTTTTTTCATATTATTATTTTAGTAGTGGTAGAATGCTTAACTATGTCCTGTATCTGCCCAGCATATGCAGTTCTAGCTGTACCATCAGATCTAGCATGGTCCAATTTTCACATCCTTTACAGATAAAACCTTTTCAACCACAGTTCTGCAAAAGTCCTGTCCTTTCTAGGAAACATCCTTAGCTCCAGGTATGAAGCAAATCTCAGCATCTTCAGGAAATTGTCTGAGAAATAAAAACACTGCCTATGGAGACACAGTACAGGAAAACAAATTCTACTGTTTTGCTGAGTATTGTCTCATAATACGATTCCACAGTTTTTAACAAACATCCTTCAGCATTCAGTTAGAGGAGGTACTCAGAAGAGAAATTACACATGAAATAATGTAGTACTTTTTCTATTGGAATTTACAGGGTTTTTTTTTTGTTTTTTGTTTTTTGTTTTTTTGTTTTTTTTGTATGAACTTAAAAAACAAATTAGAAAACATGAATAAACAGTAAATGTGAGTCTCACAGAAAAATTACCATTGGCTGTTCAGGGAGGTAATGTTAAAAAGAACGTTTAAACATGAAAGCATCACCTCCAACTGTTTATTTCATGGGAGAGTCATCATCCCTGGATGTGTTCAAGAAATGTGGAGACGTGGCATTGAGGACCTGGTTTAGTGGGCATGGTGGTGATGGGTTGATGGTTGGACTAAATGAGGTCTTCTCCAACTTTAATGATTCCAAGATTTTCTTAAAAATGTTGCCACCAACTACAGGTGTGCATTATCCCAAAACTTTTAATTAAAACAGTGAAAAATCACATTTCCTATTTTACATTTCCTATTTTCCAGCATTCTATTCCTTTTTTTTTTCCCTTCATTCTTCTCTTTCCTTCCTTTATATAGAAACCTCTCCACTTCAAATTTTAACTTCCTCATCTTTTCAGTGACAATCTCACTGGAGAGCTTTCCACGTGCTTGCGTAGGTGGGATCTGAGAAGGCAGGGGACAGGGCTGTCCAACCTCCAAACCGGCAGTGCTGCAGATTTAATCCTGGAGGGACTGGGCTGAGCCCCAGAAACACTGATGCACAACAGGAGAGCAAGCAAACACCAGAAGGGCTGGGGTCACTGCAGTGACCAGGCTTAGTCCTGGCGTGAGTGAGGTCCTCCTGCAGCAGAGCCGTGCCTACCAGCACAGCCACAAACTACACAAAGATGAAAACACACAAGGATTTTGCTACAGCTTACTTATCCTTACAGCTAAGCAACTTGTCAAGTGTTGTTTTTGTATGGTAATACAACTCCACCAGACTATCAGTGAGGTTGAGGCCAGATCCTCTAAATGTCAGCTTTGTTCTACCACCTCCCTACATATTTACAGAGTCACAGTTTAAAAAGAACTAATTAGTATGATATGAAAAAGCACAAATCCAAAGACAATATTTGGTGCATTTCCACACTGGAACCTGCAATTAATTACTTTGTGTTGAAGTTCAGAGATGTGTATTGCAAAAAGAACAGATTAACCCACATGCTTGGAATTCTTTAGGGGTCATCAGTAACATTGTTTTTGTTATTTTGATGGACGTTTTGCTTTCTCTGAAGTGCATTGCAATTTTGCTCCAAGTAAAAAGGAACCATACAGAATGTTTTATTTAAAATCTTCAAAGAATTTTCTAATTCTTTCCCCTTCACAGCACATCTCTTGCTCTGCAAACCTTTTTATAACATGGAAATTAAAAACAGCAAAGATATAAGAGCATTCATAATGCATCATTTAGGTAATATGTTTAATTAATGTGAACAAATTCATCATTTTATTCTGGTTATCAAGATGGCCTAAGCAACGCAAGATTTCCATAAAGCATGAAATTGGTGCCACGGCCTACAGAGCTCTCTTACAAGCTTACTTCAGATGCTTTATTGCACTGAAAGTTACACTCCGTGCTTATTTTCATGTATGTGTGCTGGCCTACACATATGCTTATTAGGAAGATGAAGTAATAGCTTATCAAAAGAGTATAAACATACTTCTCAAATAAATTATTTGGGCCCAAATGGCAAATTGCACTTTAAAAAAGAAAACAGCATTGCCAGGGTTTCTAATATGAAGCAGGTACAGTTAAATCAAACAATTTCGTATCTCATCCCATCCCAATAACCTGCCCTGGTCTTCTGAAATATTCATGAAAGAATAATTATTGCCTTTTATGGTCAAAATAAAGTGCTGTTAATGGCACACTATTTCATAGCAGTTCCTGATATTTTCCCCCAGCAATCGCCCATTTATTTGACTTGCACTTGGCTCCAGCTTATTATTGCCCTCAGTGTTATCAGAAGGGCACATTGAAACAGGAAAAAATGTCATTAGGATCAGAATTCATCATAGGAGTGCTGATTTTTAGAATGGAGAAACACATTTGTGGCAGAAAATGTGTTATCTAACGTTATGTGTGAACAGCCTGAGCTCATGCTTATCCAAATCACCCTTGGGTATAAACCCACTTTTATTACACAGAGTTCCCAGGGAGCTGATGCTAATCCCGCGCTGCCTCTCTCCACAGCTGGATTCCCAAGCAGTGGGCAGCAGGGAGGTATCTTTTGTAGAGATTATCCACCAGCAGCAAAGCAATGTTTAACTCACAGCGAGACATTCAGACGTTTCAGTGCACTGACTGCAGCAGACGCCAAGGAACAACTTCCCTCATCGCTTTGCCTCTCAACTGTGTCCTTTTAACTTCTAACACTTCAGCAGAAGCCCGGTTCTGACCTTCCTGGGAAACGTCACCCTCCAATGCTTTCATTGGGTGCCTCGGGCCATTTGGTCAGATGCAATTGTAGCAACAGGACCAAGACAAAAAGGAAAGCGAGGTAAACACAAGGTGATACTCTCTTTGCTTGAAGTTTTTTTTGGTTGGGATTAAACCAGAACAACCTCCTCCTCCCAAGAGAAACTCCTATTTGAAACTGTAAAACCCTTGAGAGCTGCTGGGCTTATCTGTCCACAAGTCTGGAAGCCTTTTGAAGATTCCCTTGCTTTACAGATGAGAAAAACACTACGTTAAGATCAACTTGATCTAGCTAAACTTTTTAAATTACCTGGTCTGCATATAGTCTTAGTGCGAATGGGTCTTATGCTTCTAATCGAGCAGGGAAATATAAACTTCATTTATTTCCTCATAATAATTTAATAGTAGCATTTTGTATTAATCCACCCCCCTAGTTAGTTTGTGGTTATATATGACTGTCAAAAAAATCTTGTATTCGACAATTTATCATAACACAAGAGATTAATACTTTCCTTTTGTCATTTTTATTTTCAGTGTTTTCCTTCATTAGAAAAGGACACAATTCACGGAGATCTTGAGCTTCTACGTTAAAATCAGAGACCATCCTCAAACCCCTCACCCATGTAAGGTGTAACCTACAGCTGACATGGACTCATGAAGGATGCATGGACTGTCATGACATCTTATATCCTCTGATATAAGTTGGGTCACTCTTAAAATATGCACATGATTCCTCCTGCACAGCATAAGTTTAAAGGAGAAAATGTTACCTGCTTAAGCAAGTGAGCTATCACCATTCTTTCTTCTCTTACAGAATGAACAGACGAGCCTGTTTTCTTCAGAGTAGTCTCTGCAGCATGACTTTGCATATATATAAGTCTAAGAGTAATATATGGTCCTCACTCACAGGTGATTTCAGCAGGAGTTACTTCATCGTCATTGCCTGACAACTCAGTAAGACACAGCACCCAACAAAACCCATCAGTCCTCCGTATTGTGCGGGTTCACTTCAGCATCCCTTCTTAATTTTTAACGCACGCAACCCTTGAACACAGCTATTTGCTGTTACAGGTGAGGCTGCACAAGCATATGGTTAAGTGGAGGCCCAGTGAGCTGGAACGCCCTGTTTCAGCTGATATTCTGCAGAACTGTTTGGCTGTGAGAGCTCAGCAATATATTTTGATAGGCTTGACTATGCAGCTATAGATCTAGTTTGCTTCCCACTCGGATATTGTTCATGCTTCAGTTATCATGCACAAAATTAGCGATAAGCAATATTAAGCACAGCACTCTGTACTGCAGTTCTGCCCAAGAGGGCTGATAACGGATCCCAGTCTCCTTATGGTTTTACAGGAAGCTGAGTGACTGCATGCTTGGGAAGCAGAACCAGATAAGTATTCTGGGCTTTATGTTAATGCAGCGTCTGTCACATCCCTCTTCACTGAGAGCTTTCAAGTCTTGGTGGAAATGCTAAAATGGAAGACCTTTCTGCTAGTGCTATTTCAGTGAGGGAGCCACAGTGCTGAAATAACTAGTAAGGATATTTTAGCAGCTTGCCATGCATAAAAAATGCACGATTTTCAGAACATGACCATTGATAGCAATTAGCATGTATGTCTGTGAGTAACTGCATTCTTACCTGACTCTTTCAGGATACATAAATAACATTTAAGCCTGATGCGCTACAAAGCCTGCAGGTCTCTTAATTTTATGGAGGCTTGGTCCATTAAGAACAGTAAGAATCACATACAGTTGTCCCATCTTTTATAGCCAGCTGTTCAGAATACAGCTCAAGAGCCTACCCCCTGGTGTTTCTGCCCTTCTCCCTTTCTCTCAGAAGGGGATTTTCCTAGAAAAGTTTTAATAAGCTATCACCCATACTGTTCGAGAACAGTACTTGTAGGCTAGGTGTTCTCTCCATATTTAATCCATGGGGTCAGAATCTTTCTTTGAAATGCCTGTAGGTTTTACTTGTCCCCAGACTGCCCAGTGTGCTGTTGGTGCACCCTACAACCACTGCAACACAAGCCCTTTGCCCATAAACAAGCTGCTCCTTTGCTCTTTCCGTATAATGTGAAAGCACATCATTAAAGCACAGAATCAAAGCAGTATATCCAAAGAACAATTGCAAAAAAACATGGATCCCATTGTATTTTAGGCAATACAAGTATACCAAGAGCCACAACAGTAGTCAGTTGTTTTCTTGAGCACTGCCTTTCAATTGTGCATATTTGACTCATGCTTTCAGGGCAAATATTCCAAAGCTTCAAGTATTTTTATTGTCACTCCTCAGTATTTTACTCTCCGGTTCCAGAAATACTGAAACTAAAACTGTTTTGTTGGCAGGGTTTGCTTTCAGCTCTAAAATTATCAGGCTTTCCAAAGAAAAAGGGAGGGAAAAGTCAAACACACCTTCAGATAAGAAACTGAAACTAAGGAACCACAGAACCACCACACCATTTATATCACTATGGTATAGATATTATTTTTTTTAAAAATAAGGAGGGTATCTGATTAAGATTGCTGAACTGAAAGAATCTTTATGTTACCTACAGCTCAGACTACAGCACAATCTGAAAAACCATTTCTCACAGTAACAAAGAAACTCATTTTCCAAACCCCTACTAAATGATAGTTTCAGATGGAGACATTTCCAATGGTTGCTTTATTTTAGAGCACATCAGCCCAGTTGTAAATGAACACAGAACACCAATTACTTCTCTGTGCACTTCTGTCCAGCAAATTACAAACTTGATTTCACTTGGGATATAGAAAAAGAGCCTCAGCAGATGCAAGTATGCTGACTTACCATAAATGAAGATCCAGTTCCTGCTAGGAAATGAAAACCATCTACATAACTCAAGTGTACTCTAAGTCTCATGAAAAGATTCTGAGTCATCTGACTGATAAACTACATTAATTTAGCCCGATTGTTCTATTTAATCTAACGATTGCCTGGAAATCTCAGAGGATATTTTGTTTGGCGCCAAGAGAACAGCGTACTCACAGGAATGTCAGTTGCCTTCACGGTTGGTTGTCCTATTTCAGAGCCTCAGAATCCCCCGTCAGCTGCCCCACACAATCCTGAACTCCTGTAGAAGGAAAATCAGACACAAAATCACACATTTAAGTTACCTAGTTCAACTTTCTTTTTCCTTATAGCCATCCTGTTTTAGATAAGACAGTGTTCTAGGGGGTCTGTTTGTACAGTATGTGAGTAAAGAACCAGTAGCCTATGAAAATGTTGTTGAAAGGGTCGATATTACTTGCACAATGTTTTCTTTATTCTGTGGTCATTTGATAAGCAAGCATTCTCTGGATTTTCATCTGGATTGACACTGGTACCCAGTGAGAGAATCACGTAGTCGCTTATCTGAAACCCATGCCAGAACTGTGAGAAACTGAACAGCACTGGGGATATGCAGTCTATCGCCTTTTAAAGGCCTCCGGGGTTTCTTAAAAAGATTTTAATGGAATCCAATGAGAACAACTTTGATTATCCCATGCTGTTTCAAAGAAGCTGCAGCCAAACCACAGAGACCATGAATTTGAAAAGCAGCAGACAAATCTAGGGGAGAAGCAGCATTTGCTAAGATTGGTAAGGAAGATTTATATATCATAGGACTGGCTGTATTTCAGAAGCTGTCATTTCCACGAATGTCAGCTGGAGGTATTATTACTACTTATACAAAGCTCCAGACGCATTACAATGTTTGTGCAGACATTAAAGCCGGCAGTGAAAACAAATGGAAAGAAAGGAAGTAGGAGGCAAAGGACAGTATCTTCATGTATACAGTCAGGGTCTTGCTTAGACTCAATTTGAAGGTTTGGGTTTACTTTTCCACATCAGCTCACAAGTTAATTAGTTTTGCTCATCAATTTCCAGTCCTGAGAACAATATATTTATGCATGTTTTGGATGAGAGTCATGTTATCTCAAAGCAATTACTAACTTATAGTAAACTTGTTACAAATAAATTCTGGAGCCCTGTTATCCCGAATTCCCTTCTGTCGGTACTGCCTGTTGCTCAGAGCCTCTCAAGACACCCCGAGGTTTCCTTCTTCCTCAGAAAAACAATCCTATCCATTATTGAAAATGCCATAGCAGAAATATTATGTTGTTTTGTTACTACACTGCTTAATGGCTTTCAAATATAACATTATAAACACATTATAAATATCAATCTTGAAGAGGCATTAAAAATTCAAAGAATACCAAATTACCACATGTAGGTGATCTAGAGTGATTATAAATTAATGACCACAAAGAAAGTTGAACTTCAAAAGTTCTCAACAGGTAATTGAAGAGTCTTGTGCAAAACACTGCAATTATAGACACAGTCTCTCGTGGCACCATCTTATCTCATTTTTGCCAAGTACTGGTACATTCAATTAAAATATCCAGAAAATTTCAGAGATAATTACTTCACAGCAATCCTAGTTTTGTTTCTTTAATCATTCAGCTATTTTGTAGGCTGCCACAATTCTAAAAAACACTCATTCCTGAGTTTATGCTGGACTTCTAAAAATGAGAAATCTCTTTCCTGAGCCGGAAGACTTTGGCACAGTCTCCCTTGTTATACTCAACTTCTGCTTCTCTCAGCAGTTCCATGTGCTGGGCTCTGCTGCAGTTTGCTCTTTGTCTTGAATGTGCCAGCTCCTTGTGAGGCAGTAATCCAGCAATCCCAAAAAGGGACTTTCCTGATGATGTCTGAAAGTTGCAGCTGGAAGGCACTACCCTTGTGTTCGGTGACTGTTTTTTGGCAGGGGTGTATGCTCACATTGCATCCTCATCCCACCTCACCATGGACAAATCTGGTTTTCAGCTCACTCTTCCTTTTGCAGCTGAGGTGAACCAGAAACAAAGCTTCAAGCGAGGGGGAAGAAAAAGATAATCTTTTAGATATTCTCTGCTTCAGAGACTGATTCCTGAATGTAAAAGCAGCCTTGTGCAAATCTTATTTCTAACCACAATATTTTAGCTAAGTAGAATTCTCCCAGCAAACCCCGTTTCAGCTTTAAAAATGTGATCTCTTTTTTTCTACAGTGACAAAACACTTAATGCAGGGACAGATTATTGGTTTGCAAGATGACTAGTAAATTATGCTAAACTAACCAGATTAATCTTTTCTGGTACTATTCATTGGCCATCATGCCTTGTCATCCCGAAGCCTGTGTGCTGAAAACAGCAACCAAAGCATTACAAAGCTCTACATCTATGACTCATTTGCCGTAAATACCTTTCCTGTGCGCAGGGCACAAACCAACTGGGAGGAGGACAAGCAAAGGCAATCCAATCCGTCCTTTTTTGACTCTGTAGTAGTGGTCATGATCAGTTGTGATTAGGAAGTAATAAACACTGCTTTTCTTCATAGTCACCACCATGAGCTATACATTTTTGGCAGAGATGAACATGCTGCTCTGCCAGCAGAGGTGACCGCTCTCGCTGTCACCGCTGCTGGAACACACCACCCACCGCCTCACTGTGCTCGCACCCGCTGTTCTGTCTCCATAAGCACTCAGCAAGTGTTGATGAATGCCAATGGGTGCCATTTTTTCTGCATGGAGGAATTAGATCCCCCTCCTTTGTTCCATGTGTACTTCCATGTCTGACAGCATTCTATCAGATTGCCCTACTGCTGCTATTTGCCTCGTGGCAGCAGAATACAACAGAATGCTGGCAAGAAAGTTCAGCCTCTACTGCCTTACCACCAACATCCAGCTCTGACACTGTGGGCCAACAGAACAAAATAGGAGGCATAACTTTTGGAGCAGCCCTCGTAAATTTCTTATGAATGAATAAAAATCTGTTGTCATTAAATTAACACACCCATTTCATTAGCCTTTGCTAGCTGTTACGCCAAGTGAAATTTCACAGTTCCAGAAACCTAAAATGTGCTCTTCCAACGACATCAACATTCTTTGAAACATCTCTAATTGAAAGTAACTGATAGAATATAACGCAGCATTTATTCTGGTGCCAGTGACACAAGGTGCATAGCAAATGTTTTAACAAATGTTTTATTTAAAGACAGACTTGAAAAGTCTGTGGGAGTAATTGCCAGTTTGTCAGCTGAATCACTTTATCTTTTGGAAGAGCTTTTTGTCATTATATTAGATGATTTTCAGTGTCAGCGCAGGCCAATTTATAGGATAAATGCAGCTCAGTGTCACTGCATTCTATTAATGAATATTAAAATATTATTTTGGAGCTTGTTTTAAAAAATTGCCATTGTTCATATACTGGTGGTCATGCTATTAAATGGCATACACAATGCAAACCTGCATTTCTATGATAAAAAGAACCGTGATCTCTTTTCCTAATTCTCCCTTCTTTCCCACACATAACAAAATGCAGTCTGTTCAAATTAACTTCTTCACATGATAAAATATTTTCCTATATACTGCAGCAAAGTCTTAATCCTGCATGAGAATTTCCATTTAACTTAACGGGATTGTCCGACTGGAGCAGCAGGCGGAACTGGACCCTTTGTGCTCAAGCATGCTGTATTTGCACAACAGACATTGCACCAGTACACTGTCAAAAAGCAAGTGATATGAACTAAATTTCTAGTTATTGTAAGTCAATCCAGCTCCCTGATATTTCTAAAATGCTTACATACCATTGAAAGAGGAAGATATTCTGCTTACACTTAAGAAACTGACATATACTAATCCTCAAAAAGAGACATTACACCATCCACTTTTGAACACAAGAATAAAGTAATCTTAAGGATATTGTTAAAATTCTTTGGTCTAGCTGAGGAGGAATGTAAAAGATTTACTGGATCAAATAATATACTATGACTTTATTCTTTATCAAACTATTTTAATCTGTATACATCTGGATTATTCATGTATCTGTCTGCAAGAAAAAAATGCGTGAGACTAACTTGCACAGATTTCTGTAGGAGATACTGTGTCTTGTATCTTCTGTAGGAGGGAAGCAGTTGGGAGATGAGCAAGAAATACATGAATCATCTTACAAATACTATCTATATATGACTTCCTCCTCATAGGAAATAAAAGTTACCTGACAATTTAACCAGTAGCGTGGGTTTCTGACAACTTTGTATAAAGTTTGTTTGAAGAACACTCATTTTTCAATCTGCAGAAGAACACTTTTCTAAATATATTCTAAGTATTGATCTTGGGACTGGAACTCTTTGGCATCTTTATCAATGCCATAGATGATGGGATTGAATGCACCCTCAGCAAGTTTGCAGATGACACCAAGCTGAGTGGTGCAGCTGATACGACAGAAGGGATGCCATCCAAAGGGACCTTGACAAACTCGAAAGGTGGGATCGTGTAAACCTAATGAGGTTCAACAAGGACAGGTGCAAGGTGTTGCACTTGGGCTGGGGCAATCCCAGATATGTGTACAGACTGGGAGAAGACTGCATTGAGACCAGTCCTGCAGAGAAAGACTTGGGGGTCCTGGTAGATGAAAACTTAACATGAGCCATCAGTGTGCACTCACAGCCTGGAAGGCCAATGGTCTGGGGCCCCCAACTCAGAAAAGATGTGGAGTTTTTGGAGAGAGTCCAGAAGAGGGCCACCAGGATGCTCAGGGGGCTGGAGAACAGGCTAAGGGAGCTGGACTTGTTCAGTCTGGAAAAGAGCAGGCTGCGAGGAGACCTCATTACGGGCTTCCAGTATTTAAAGGGAGATTATAAACAGGAGGGAAATCAACGTTTACATGGTCAGATAGTGATAGGACAAGGTGAAATGGTTTTAAAGGGAGATTTAGATTAGATGTCAGAGGGAAGTTTTTCATGGAGAGGGTGGTGAGGTGCTGGAACAGGCTGCCCAGAATGGCTGTGGATGTCCCATCCCTGGAAGTGTTCAAGACCAGGTTGGATGGGGCTCTGGCAGCCTGATCTGGCGTTTGATCTAGCACCTGACAACCTTGCTTGTGGCAGGGAGTTGGAATTAGATGATCTTCGAGGTCCCTTCCAACCCAAGCCTTTCTATGATTCTATAATCCAAACAAAATTTAAACTGGAGAATTAAAAATGACAAAAAACATTTTAAAAGTCTTTGCAGTGAGTAAAATCAGAGCTATAGACTGAAATAATTAAAACTCTAAAAAGTTTCCAACCATGTCTGACTTACAGTTTGATAAGGCAGCAGGAACAGCCTGGGTTCTACAAAGAGCACAGGTGATTTCATTTCTGATACCCCTCTCTCCCCCCACCTTCCTGCTTTCAAGTCCCTACGATCTAATTTCAAGAAGTCCCCAATTAATCCTTCTTTTCTCATACTCTTTGAGTAGTGTCCAGTGAAGTGATGGATGAAATGCTTTTTTCTCTCTCCTCATTTTCAAATGAGTAGGGAAAAACAATGGCAGTTTGGGCAGAAGCTTTGGTGAGACCCATAAGACTGTCCTCCACCTCAGTGCCAGAGGTGCTGCCTTCCTCCAACCTCCTTGCAAGCCTTAATGATGCCCACAGGAGAAGGCAGTCAAAGTCAACACGAACCACAGCGATGCTCTCCCCCTGGGCTCAGCTCTACAGGGTGGGCCTCTAAAGACTATGTTACTGCTTCCCATTTCACACGTAGTTATTGTCTCTGCTGGCTCTCCATCTTGAAAGGATCAGATGCAAAGCTTTACTGGAATGGATTTCAGTTCTCACAAGTCACAATTATTTTCAATATTGCGTATTTATCTTAGCTATATTTTTTATCTTTGTTACCTCAGTTTTATGCAGTCAATATATAAAGAACAAATAAACATTACAGAAAGACTAAGCGCACAAGCAATCAGGTTTTGGTAGCAAAATGAACCTCTAATTTACTTCTAGATGCTAACTCTGAAGTTAGAGGCAATCTCTCCCATGCAGTTTATAATAGGTTCTCTGCAATGACTTTCAGATGTTTCCTATCAATGAATTAATTTCCCATGACTCGGTGCTTATATTAAACATAGAAATATTGTTTCCATTTTATAGGGAAGCTGAATTTTCAAACAGAAAAGAGACTGAACCTTGTTTACAAATGTGCTAAAACCTTTTTCTAAAGAGTATTATAGTTTGTTTGTTTTGAAAACAGGACTGCCCAGCTCAAAATATGTATCTATGTAAAAGAAAAGAAAGCCTGGCCTGTTTTCCCTCCAATACCCAGAATCTTGGTATCTTCAGGAGAAGAGAAAGTCTTGATCAAAGACAGGAACTAATGGGGCCCCCAGTTCTCTATTTCTAGGAAGAAAAGCAAGAAGAGAAAAGTGAAAAAACCAAAGCAGCGCAGCCCTTGGTTTCACTCACTTGGAATAGTTTAATGATGAAATCAGGAGAAAAAAAAGTTCAAAGGCATTACTCAACATATTTAAGGTCCTCCTTACAACTATAAATTCAATAAATACTTAAAAAAAAATCCTCTTGAATCAGGAGCTATATAGCCAAAGTTTCTGATCAGAAAAGGTTTTTATCCTGTTCAAATCCCCGCTTCTTCCTTGGGTTAGCAGAAGGAATACTAACAAGCTTTTTTAGCCGTTCCTCTGAATTTCTGCTCATCAGCTCAGCTCTGGACTGGTGCTGACAACAGCAAAATCATTACATTTTACCTAGTGTTGGTTCCTGTTGCAAACGTCAAATGAATATTGATTTTCTTTTTACAACTGGGAAAGATTTAACAGCCACAGCAATAGTAATTCGCAATAAAGAGCAGATAAACTTGGAGTTGGGAAACAAAGAGTGAACATGTCATCACTGTTAGTGCAGCTGTAAATGAGAACTGAAAAAGAGCTGAACAGGTGAGTGATTCACAGAACTTTTACGTGGGTTAAAATCACTTGGGTGGCAAGTAAAAGCTCCCTAAAATCTTTTTGGAGAGTTCTCAAATCTCCAAAATGCTCTGAAATGATTCATGACAGGAGCAGGAGCAAATGAGAACTGGAAGTAGGTGGCAGACCAGACGAATGCATTTGCTTTGACTGATTACCTCCATCCTAAAACAAACGAAATCACTAAAATAGACATTTAATTGAGAGCTCAGAGGTTCTGAGTAATATTTTCCGTACATCTTTTTTTGTCTTGTTCCTGTGTCAGACTGAAAATAAGGTAAAATATACACAGGACAGTTTTAAACTCCCAGAAATGTCCATTATATATGTATAATTATATCAGTATTTCAACTTTCATTAAAAAAGTTTTTTTTCCTTTTGTTTGTTTAAAATTGCTTGAATCCCGGCACAACCTTATCTTAGTTTTGTATCTAAGTAAAGTCCCCAAAGAGTTTGCTGGTTTTTAAAGAGAAATTAGAAAAAAACTCCTTAAGGAAATTCCACTTACAAGTCAACACTGCTTTTGCGTTTTCCACTTAGTAGAGAGAGCCAAAGAAATTAAAGGCAACGCATTTACAAGAGACTTTTTAAAACACAAGTCTGTAATTAACCTTCCCATCACACAATACTGGCAGAAGAGCATTTCATGATTCATGAAAGAATAATTATGTGGAATAAGAGGACAGTTGTCTGCAGTCTCGCAAGCTAAGAGGAAAGTTAAGAGTTTTCTCCAAAGGCCCATCCATATGAGTTTATATTCCAAAATGTCCCTTCTTCTGGCTGTTCTCTTCTTTTCTTCTCTTCTTTTAAACACCCATAATATTACATGACAAGAAACTTTACAATTGAAGCCATTATTAGTGGATCACAAGAGAACCCACTCCTTCTCTGGGGAAGATTTCAAGTTAATCAAACAAGCCACAGGTAAGCAGGAAGGTGTTTAGGTGACTCATTTATCTTAAGTGTTGTCCAGTTAATCTAGTTACTCTTGGGGTAAATTTCTAACTCGTTTACTTTGTAGATCATTTTGAACAAGTGTAACATTAGTAATGTCCAGGTCTCTTAACAGGTTTGCAAGGCTTTGTTAATTTAAACACAGAAAACATGTGCTTACAATTTAACAGAACTCTACTCCACACTCCAAAAAGTATTGTAATTCTAAAAAACTTAAAATACTAGATTCAACAACAGTTGGCACTCTATTGAAATTTCCAAAATATAGCAAGTCAACTGTGCCTGAAATTAAATGATGTTAAAACAAATTGAGTTGAACAATATTATACCCAGAAAGGAAAGAGACAGAACCATTCAGATGGATGAGACCTACAAAAATCATCTAGTCCAACTGCCTGACCACTTCAGGGCTACCCAAAAGTTAAAGAACATTACTGGGGGCATTATCAAAATGCCTTTTGAACACTGAGAGGCATGAGCATCAGCAACCACCCTAGGAAGCCTGTGCAGATTTTTCCTAATGCCCAGTCTGAACCTCCCCTGCTGCAACTTTGTGCAATATCCATACATTCTGTCATCAGTTCCCAGGGAAGAAAGCCCGGCACCTCCCTCTTCTTCCCCTCCCTCATTGCAGAAAGAAATGAGGTCACCTCTGAGCCTCCTTTTCTCCAGACTGGATGACCCAACTTTTTCCCCAGCCTCTCCTCACAGGATGTACCTTCCAGCCCTTGTACCAACTTGGCTGCCCTCCTCTGCATGCTTTTCTTTTTATATTGAGGAGGTCAAAACTGCTCATGATACTCAAAGTGAGGCCACACCTCTTTTGATTGGCTGACTATGCTTGTTCAGTGCACTCCCCATCTCCCAGCTGTCAAACTTCATGCTGATGCTGTTGATTATAGTCTGACATTCCAGCATATCCAGATCCCTCTGCAAGGCCTCTTGTCCCTCCAGAGAGTCAACAGCATATCCCAGTTAAGTATCATCAGTGAATTTGATAAGGATGTATTCAACTCCTACATCCAAATCACTGAAAAAAAAAAAAAAAGCCATTCCTAGAATAGGTATATCAGGTTTAATTTCTTGAGTAGCTATAGCTGATAATGCTGATGAGACTCTAAGATGTTGCACTGAGTAGTCTAAAAATCAAATGTAAGGAACCAATAACTAGAAGCATGCCAAATTTTGTATTTTCTCTCAGCTAAAGACAATGACTGATCAAACTGCAGGAAGATTTATGAAAACACTGCAGGCAGTAGAGCTCCTCCGTGTATCGGTCTCAACAGACTTTTTCATGCAGCTCCTTGGGGATGTGTGTTCTCTGTACCATCTGGTCTGGGCTCCAGTGAGGAACTAAACAAGAACTGCTTGGTCCTGAGACTTATCAAGCTCCTTCAGGGAGCACGTAAGAAAAATCTGAAAGCTTATGTTGAAATTACAGGGGAAAAATGAAACAGGGGTGGGTGGCAGAACAAAGATACATATGCTTGAAAATACTGTATCTTTGCTGATTTAAATTGTTAATGATGTGACATTAACATCCTAGAAGAAAATATGTGAAATGTCCCCTGATGTCATAAAGCAGAACTGACATTTAGTCACCTAAGCAGCCTTATTTTCAGTTACTGTGCAAGATCACTTCGTATTCATATCAGTTGGATTTATAGGTATTGAGTCATCTAAATAAGGAAATTACATAATAAATTTTTATCACTTGTTATAAAGCCCTAGGCTGATGTCTGAAGATGAACAAATAAAATATAAGAAGTATCTAGGCAAAATTTCACTTAAAAAGAGGTCTCTATCTTCTGCAAATTAGTCTCCCAGTACTTGTCTACAGCATTTCACAAATACTTCGAGGTTCCAGAACAGAAGACACACTGCTACTTTGAAAATATTGGGATAACTAATAGTGAAAACATTATGTGACCTTAGTCAGTTTCCTTTAAAATGGAGTGAACACAGCTAAACAAACAGTGTTTGAGGTTTACAGTTCTGCTTTGTTCAGAGTATGGGAAATGCAAGGGAGCAGGAAGAAGAAAAGCTCTCACTGATTTGTGTAACACAAGAAGATCAGTACACAAAATGCTAAATTCAGCTTTTACATCCCTGCTTGTCTTACGTTCTGTTTTACTGCCTACTCAAATACAGAACAGTACTATGACTTGAATATTTGTAACCAAAGTATTCTGAAGATTTCAATGGCCACAAAGGACTGCCCCATTATTGACTTCAATAACTTTGAAGCCAAAGACCATCAACAGCGCCAACAGAGCCAGGGTGAGTTTGACCAGATGATAATACTTGACATAACAGTAACATTTTCCTAAGATATCAACCTATAAACATACTCTCCTTCCTACTTATGGCAATGACACAGGCACTGTGTCACTGAATCTAGTTTTCTGAGGGTGCGATGTTAGGACCCCATCCCAGGGCTTTATCAGGTCACAGCTGTTCCCCAACAGCAGCAATCTGAGAGCAGCCTGCACTGCCAGGTGTGGGGCCTGCAAGCGGCTGGAAGGGAAGGAGAAATCTTTGTCTACTCACGATTCCCTAAAGACTGGCAAATAACTCCAACCCAGATGTTCCCAACAAAAATCTGTGCTTTGGGTATTAGTTTTTGCAGTCCCATGAAAGTGAAAAGTGTTTGATGTTCCCTGATAGTAGCAATACCTGAACACACAGACATTAACTGCAATCTTCTTGGAAAAAAAATAATTGTATTTCTAGTAAAAAATGAAAATGCAATTACTAATCGTTTTAATTTAAGGAATCAACTGCTTCTACTTTCAGAAAAACTGTATTACTGTAATTTCTGTATTACTGTAAGTTATATTGGTAGGTCAGATGTGCCAATTTGAAATGTAATCGTACAGATGCTATTGCAGATGTCAAAACAACTTTTCCTTGTCACATTTTCTTGAAATCTACAAACACCATCAGCTTCAGATCCTGTCCAGAATCCCAGGAACAACTAAATAATTTCTGCCACCGCCATAGAGAAAACACCTCTTATTAAAAGCACCAAAGCCTGCTTAATTAAGGGAAAATGGAGCAAAATACGTGAATGAAACATAGATCCTTCTTTCCCAAAGTGTCAGTTTGGTAGCTGATATTCACAGAGCATTACTTCCCATGGAGCTTCAAGCAATGAATATCCAAGGTATTGGAAATAAAAAGTAAAAAGAAATCAGCTATTACACATGATGGCCTCCAGAATTCTACCAAAAACTGACCAAGTCACTCAGGAATTGAGTACAAAAATCCCAAATTGTGTGACACAAAAGGCAACTACTAACTCCATATATTCACCTAGACTTTTAGTATCACAAGAGGAAAAAGAATTCTCCCAATGTAATATGCAATAGCAAAATTTTAGTAAATGGAATTTCTAGTCTGTAAGGGGGTTTAAGATGCTAACCTTAGACTGGTATGAAATGGAATGAAACATGAGGAATGGAAGAAGTTCAAAAGTACAGATCAGTAATGCTGCAGCAAGATACACACATTTTGGTGACAATGCTTAATTTTACGCTGTCGATAAATTTAACTTCAAAATACTAGGTTTGAAACTGAACTCTTCACTTGGTACGCATCCCTTGAAGAAATTAAAAAGGAAATCATCAACATTTGTTTGCTATTTTAATGATTTAGGTTTTGACAGAATGACAAATTTTCTCCAGGAATTTTCTCTTTGACACTGTTCACAGACTTAAAATAGCTACAGCATATCACTACATCTCCAGAATTTATCTTTGCATGTATCATTTTATGCATTACATCCATACATGTCAGTTGTTTATTTATTCCTTAGGATCGGGAACAAAAAAAAGCCCACAGTATAGCATCATGGTTCTGCAAAGAACTACTTTCATGGCAAATGATTCCGTGTCATTAATGACATCCCTTCATCAAGATTCGATCTAAAACCAGAACTCCCTGTCCTTAGAGCCAGAAACCCAAACAAAGTACATTAGCTTCCAAGTGCAGATACAAGTCAGTCAGTGTGTTCGTTTACCCACCTATCTACCTATCATTTCATTAAATTTTTACCCAGACTCCAATATATTGCAGCAGTGCTGCTGCCTAGCCATGTGCAAGTCCAGCTAGCACAAGTGAGAGTATACAATCAGCATACATTGCAGATATAGCTTAAATAAAATATTTGGAGTGCTGTTTGTTATTCCTACTTGATAACTTTTTCTTATCATCTGATCACGAAAGTCCCAGGACCTTGGCCTCCAGTCACTCAGAGGGAACGTGATCCATGCGCCACTGCATTCTTAGATGCAGATCTTCTGTAAATCACATTACCATCAGCAAAATTTCAATAAAAGTCACACTGAAAAAAATGGAAAAGTGGCTATTGAAAGAACAGATTTAAGAATCCAAGGGCTAATCTAATGAGTAGTGTTGAAGTTCAGGCAGCAGAGCGCAAAGCCAACCCAAGAGGACAGAACAAGAGGAAGGGTGCACAGGGCCTTGGAGGGTATTTGTTCCTCACCAAATTTCTTATGACACCATAAATCCATATGCCACTGGTCAAACTCCAGACCAAGCTTGTCACTATTCCTTTGTTTCATGAATTCTTCAATTTAGATTTATGCGAAGCGTTGCTGCCAGCACAGAGGATATTAATGACGTAATTCATGTATCTGGGAAACAGAACTTAGGCAAAGAAGGAAGTTTTACTGGTCTGTCTGTTTCTGGTTTATCACATGATCAAGTTGTTAACGGTTGCCTTAAGCGGTGGATACTCCAATTCTAATTTAATTGGTAGAAGCACTATCGCTTGATTTCTTTAGCTCCCATTGCTAATATGAGAAAATAAGAGAAAACAAGTACAAATAAAGGAAAAAAAAAAAAACAGCTATGTAGAGGGCCAACGAGAGACTAAGAGAATGAAAAGGAAGACATGGTGTTGGGGGAATATAAATGAACTTAGTAAAGGACAACAGCAGCAAAGGAGAAAAACAGCTACAACAAATGCTTGTAGCATGCTCTAGGGTGAAGGAAGCAACGTGTTTTCTTTGAGGTAAGGTCAGTGCCAGAATGTCCCCAGGCACAGTATTTCTAGTCACAGTTAAACAGCATCTCTAGCGATGACAATGAAGGCTCCTAGCCTCAATGGTCAGGGTTAAGCACTGACCTGGAGAAAGCAAATGCTGTGGAAACCATATTTCTAGATAAATGCTCAAAATTTTGAAGAAGGAAGTCTAAATGCTTTGTGTGAAGAAAGCAATAAATTGATGCCACAGTCACTTGAATCCTACGAAAATCACTAAACTAAGGGGATTGTAATCACTATAATTAAGTGAATGTTTAATTAATACATTCGGTGAATAGCAAGGCATGTTTGCAATTATAGCCTAAGTCATAAGATAGCTGCATGATGATGGCCATTGCTCATTGCTGCATGGATGGCCAAAGGGTAAATGGCAAAAAGTCCACAGACAGGGCTTAGGTGAGCAACATTATTATCTGCAGGTCAGCAGCACCTCAGCAAGCCTGCTGGGGAGCAAGACCACACTGCAACATGTCCTGTACAAAAACCAAACCAAAATGATGGCAACCTTCCACAAGAGTTGAGCACTATCCCAACTCCAGCCATACAGGACTGCTAACGCAGAGCAATGGGATGTGACCAGGTGTAAACTCAGTGGCCAAAAAAATGGCCCACAAAAATGGGATACATGTACAACAGCACGAACGTTGTCTGCCGACACAGCTCCCTGTGAAACCTTTATTACACTGATGAGGCACAGCGTGCTACATTCATCTCTGCAGGAGTTAAAAGACTAATTACATCAATATGCTACATTAATATGGCTTATGATGGAAGGAGACTAAGAGATGAGAAGTAGTGATGTGCACTTCAAGGAATTAATTACTGGGAATTAGAGCCTTATTTTCAATGTAGCAGCAATTTTTTTTTTGTTTGTTTTGAGATTTGGGGATTAGTGATGGAAAGACAAAGGCCCTTCTGTGCTTTGGTAAAAGGTAAAGCATATAGATTGCCAGTCAGCTTGTAAATGTCATGCCATGGATGAAATGAGCTGAAACAGACAGAAAAAAAACTAATTCTAGAATTCTGGTTGCAGAATTTTGGCCCAAAAATCATATTATAAATGAGTGAATGAATACAACAGAACCCAGTATTTTATTTCTCAGGAATTGACCGTACATGAAAGAGGTTATTATAAAGCTAAAAATGCTTCAGTAACTGGCAAAATTATGGAGAGGATCATTTTGGGAGTTCCTGAAAAAACACTTGAAAGACAACACAGTCATTGGCTACAGCCAACAGAGATTAATGAGGGGAAAGTCCTGTTTAACCAACTTAATCTTCTTTTATGACAAGGTTATCCACTTAGTTGACCAAAGGAATCCAGTTGGTGAAATCTTTTTGGATTTCAGCAAGTCTTTCCCTGCTCTTTCTCACAGTATCCTTCTGGACAAGATGTCCAGCACACTGCTGAACAAAAACATAACAAGATGAGTGAATGGAAGTGGAAATCTCCTGAACTTAATTCCTCCACTTGGCCTTCCCCAGCCCTGGGATCTGGCGCAATAAAGGAAAGGGAACTTTTGTAATATAAACTAAGAGAAGCAAGAAATTTAGAAGTCTCTGACTGAAAAGTCAAATTCAGACCTAGATTTCACCTGATTGGAGTTTCTGTCTTTTACATTTTATGGTATTGGAAGAACTTCTATGACTACCTTAAAGAAACCAATTGTGCATTGTACATGTAAGTAGATGAGTAAAGGAAAATGAGTGAATGAATGGACATATTCCCAAAGTTCACCCGCACGCTACTGAAGTCTTGTCTTACACTGATTCAATCTCATCCATTGAAAGATTTCATAATTCCTACCACTCAGTTCTACTTATTGCCTTGCAATGGAATAAAACCAAACACATTTAGGAAAGGTTACATTTAATATTTTGGTATATGCCCAACTAGTCAGAAATCATTAACTCATTTTCTCATGAATACTTGTCTGCTCTGAGCTCTATTTTAAACTCGTCTGCATTAGGATATATTTTTAGTTCTGTTTTATTTCTGTGGAGAGTAAGAAGCAGAACACTTTATCTCCTGTTCATAAAGGAGATATAAATCATCCTATTCTAAAAAGGTGGAGGAATTTTTGCTCTAGTTCTTTTGCAATCAATTTGATCTAGCCTAAAAAAGAAGCGCCTCATCCTGCTCCTAAGCTGGCTCTCCTTATCTAACTGAGAGCATCCTAAGCATTCAGCAATTTACCTGCAGTAAAAGAAATAAGGTTTTTTGCTACTCAAATTATTACTAAGCTGTAGAGAATAGGAGCATTAATAAAAAGAAGCAGGAGCTGCATTATGCTGAATAACCCAGAGCACAGCTATACTTGCTCACTGCCCAGCCTGCTATGCCAGCTCACACAGGGTCTGCTTCTGTTCAAGAGCTTTTGCACCACTGCAAGCAACTACATTGCACCAGGAAATTACTCAGGGGGCTTCAAGATCTAACTCTTTGCTGAACTTGAAGCACAGTGCTTTCAAAACTGGGTTAGTCAATGCCCTGACTTATCGCCATCACCAAGAAAGAGCCCTCTCATGGCATCTTCTGGTGCTACCTACAATAGATTTTGACATTGCACTTAAGTATATTATCAGCAAGATAACGATTTTTTTTTCCACATAACAGAAGGTAAAGCATCAAGATTTTGGAGTAGAACATATTTTAAAAGAAAAACAGACATTTTGATAGGATTCACGATTTAAAAAAAAATAAAAACAAAAACTGGAGTACAGGGCTCCCTTTACATAATTATAAAATCACTGTTGGTATGACTGATTTAATTTGAATAGTATTCCTTGGGGAAATATACTGTGCTATCAACTTGAAATGATTATGATTATTTGGCCTTCAGCTGTAGTAGGATAAAGTCAGCAGTAGAGCCGCATGGCAGTATGCCTGCAGCTACACCTAATGAAATGAAGCACATCTGTGGCTCTGACAGGAGGAAATACCAGGGAATGAGCTAATCTCACAGAACTCATTCCACGCCTGATGCCAGCAGAGTCTCCAAGCACCCACTTATACCCCAAGGTCCTTACTCAGCTTTTACTCAGCACGGAGGAAATTTTGATCACAGTCTGAAAACCAAAAGGGGCAGATATTATGTTAGAACAATTAATATATATGGGGGGCTGGCTCACTGACCTGTGCAATTTGGCAGGAGATGCTGAGAGGAGTCTTCTCTGAGGATCAGCTGTAAGAGCATGAAGTGACCCTCAGTCATTTCTCCCTACAGAGACGGTCGAAAATGAAAACCAGGATTTTTATGATAAGTTAAATGGAGTGGAACTTCATCAAGCTGACAACAAGTGCTTTATTTTAAGCTGCTCTCCTAAGATCGGCAAGCTAATTTTATAACCAGCAATATTTGCACGGAAAACCTTAGCAGTATCTTGCAAACAGGTGAATTTCCCCAGCTCACAGAGCTGGTTCTTGGAGAACTTCTCCTCCAGTCCACGAACTCTCTGTGGCAATTTCGAATATGGCTTTTTGAATTGCACTGACAGGTTGAACAATGGGGCTCTGCTGCTCTGGCCCAACCATCTAGCGAGCAGATGAAAAGGCAAACCTCTGCCTTTGTCACAGTTGCTGGCAGTCAAACATGGGAGATCAAAGCAGGTGCTTAGAAGGAAAGAGAGCCAGTGCGTAGCCAAATGATGGTTTGAGACAAAGAGCAGCCCACTGGGAGACGCAGATGGGAGGAAAAAGCTTGAGAGAAAAAGGGGGGGAAAAAATCTCTAAACATATGCTGTGAAGGAAGAAGACAATTTGCCATCCTCCTCCTTGGAGACTAAGCTATAGTGGTTTTTACAATTCCTCTGGCCTTTCAGAGTCAAGAGCCACCTATCCAGAAAGTCTGAACCATTTCTGCCCACAGTTTTTTCAATGTTGGCAAAGTGGAGGGCAGCATAGCTTCCCTGTTGACTGCTCTCTATAAATGCCACTTCCTCAGAGGAAAAGGTAACGGCTTGTTTCTTGTGTAATAGCAGAGTAGGGTTCTGAATGCAATAAGCAGTTTTCCTTGCTTCTAAAATAGGCAAAAGAGGTCTGTGCAAAAATAATCCCCTTTGTCACAGGATAAAGGTATATGTAGTCTAAAAATGACTTAAGCTTTCCCAGGGACTTTATCGTGGAACACAGAGTGATGTATTCAACTTGTATTGGACCTGTGCAGCAGCCTGTTTCCCTGGGGCTCTTAGGAAACATCCAGGCCCCAAACATTAGCAGCTTATTGTTCAGCTTTTTCTTTCTCAGAAATCTGGTTCCCAGTCCTCCCTTCCTGGAATGAGGTACTGCTAGGAGACACAATGCAGAACTCAAAATGCAATTGGGATGGGAAGTCTGATTAAAATGAGAAATCTCTCTGGGTCAGGAACAAAACCCAAGAAATGAAGAAAAAAGGTGAAACTTTAAACGTGTGCCTTTTAAATCTTTATGATTCGCCTGCAATTCCCTGATTCAAAGGGCACCAAAACAAGAAAATCAGCTTTTGTGGTATTCTTCTGGCTGGAGAGGAGGCAAGAAGTAATATTAATAATAATCATTTTGCTAACTTGACAGAGTCCCATAAATGTTTCTGAGAACACACAAAAACACCAGATAAAATACACCATCTGTCCTCCAGTTCTGCAGAAGCTGGTGCCAGCAAGATAAAAACAGAGCACCAGTTCAGGCAAAGGTGGGTGTGCAGCACTCCTTGGCAAGGAAACTACTGCAGGGAAGACTCAAAAAAGAATGTTTTATTGGAGGTAATGAGAAGTATGAAGCAGCAAGTGCTTCTGCAAGGAGAAGGGAAACACGAAGAAAGCTTTGAAGGCAGAAGTTGCTGAAGGATTGAGAAGGGAAGAACAGAATTTCTATAGGTAGTGTTTAACCTACAGCTAATAAAAATAGACACAACGTATCATTAGATCCATCAAAGTAAAAACAACAGCGCTAATGACACTCACCAAAGCAGGATGTTTTAAAGCTCTGGGCCTCGGGCTGCCCGTTGTACCCATGCAGCTCAAGCACCAGCTGAAGGTACCTGCATGCTCAGTGCAACACCAATCCCTCTGTGCAGAATCAAGAGCACAAACATTGTTCCCAGAAGGGTACAAAGCCACTTTACAGTACAAGCAATACAATGCAGTACAATACAATGGCATGGTATGACTTAGCCTAGTACAGAACATCTTGAAATGTGGGGAAAAAAACGCACAAGGCAAAGTATTTATTCCTCAGAGAAATGCTACTGGTGTATTTTCTTGAGTAGTCAAATGAGCACGCTTTTACTATAGCTGTTTGCAGAAATTCCACAAGCTAAAAAAGGTATAAAGAAAGCCACTGGTTCTCTAAAACTGCCTTGTGGAATGTGGTGCATCAAGTGCACTCCTACACACCCTAACTCTGCAACCCAGGATAACACCATGCTGCATTCAGGTGAATTTGCCTCACCTGATGTTGCTCTTTGCCATACGAATCAAATATTTACAGGGCCTTTCGAGTGTGTATCTTCCTGGCTACAGAGGCGTTCTGGAGCATTTTTGTCAAAAAAAAAACCAGCTGCTCTTAAATCAGAATCTTTAACGTAATAATAGATTTATTTATTTTGATGTAGCATCATTTCTTCTAGATCTGTTTTCAGAAATTCCTCTAAAGACTTTTTTATTTTGAGTAAGTAACATTGCTATGGAGGAAAATGATTAACTTCCTTATTATAAAATATTTTCAACTAAAAACTTAAGGACTTATTTGCTAAGGCTCACACACGTTGCTAAAATCTAAAATCCTTTTAAGAGCCTCTGCCTTTCAGAGCACGCTACAAACTCACGAAGAAAGAAATAGAGGAGGATTGTAAAATTTCATGCCTGACACTTGCACGTTATCTTTGGGAATTCAGTCTGAATAGGACAGGCATAAAAGGAAAATATAAGCTTGCAGAGCTCCAATGTGGCATTATATTTCAGAAATTCTTATGGAATGAAACAAACCAAGATCGATAAGACAAATCTCTCAGATAGCATTTGGCATGTGTCCATGTAAAACAAGTTAATTATTTCAGATGTGGTCCTGTACCCTAAGGGATGCAATGTGGGAATAAAAATAAATTCAGTAGTACATATATGCTGATCAGAAACACTCATATGCACGGCTAGATACAGACAGAGCAACTTGAAAGGATAATTAAGATTTAGCATTTCTATTTATAGAACAAAAGT
The DNA here is from genome assembly GCF_002078875.1 of Numida meleagris. NCBI lineage: Eukaryota > Metazoa > Chordata > Aves > Galliformes > Numididae > Numida > Numida meleagris. The sequence goes on from NC_034416.1 coordinate 16,136,996, forward strand.
GAAGCAGATTCATTGTCTTTAAATTCAAAGGCTGAAGTGAGCACGGGGTGATATTAGTTGCTAGTGAAAGAAGATATAACTCATTACAAAGATGTGTTCTTTTTTAGCATAAAATAATGTGTGAGATATGTGAAAAATGAAATGATAAAATGAAAGGACAGAAGCTACAGTGTAGGAAGTGAAGAACAAAAACTATGTTCTAAGCCAGTGGGACATGTATTTTTATTAAAGAATGAAAAGAAAGTGGAAAGCACTAGAGAAAAAATGTACAGAGACAAGACAAAATAACAGGAATTCTGGTCATATCAGAGTTTTACCTTTAAGTGAACTGCTTGCAATACAAACACGACCCCTTTTTTTTCACTGAAAAACAATTCAATCTACCTTAATTTAACAGTTGTGAAATAATGGAAGTCTGTAGTACTCGGGAAAGCCCATGTTTTTATTACTGTTGCTAATTAAGGAAGTTTAAATGAATGCACAGCTATTCTGAAAGAGCAACAGTCTGAATAAGAGCTGTAAAGAAATTCAATTCTCAGTATTTTTTAATCCCTTATTATTGCATTAATAATAATCAGATAAAGTTAAATGATTCCATGACTCAATTTACATTTCAAAACATTAAAACTGTGGAGCAGAGCTTTTCTGATCTGATATTAGGATTAGCTCTTTGAAACATCCCTGGAGAAAACCTGAAGCATTTTCTTATTTCTGTTAGTACGCTACCTCCGTATTCAGTTTTCCATAGCATCGTCAAGGAGAGATGCGGAAAAGCATTTCAAGCCATTACAGAAGGGATAGATTAGGCGGCTTTCTAATAGTCGTGGTTTTTTGTATTTTGCTTTTCAAATGTTCATTTACAGAGCTGCAGAATGCCGCTGAAAACTCCCTCTTGTAGCTTGTTCACTGTATTTTAACTACACTTGACCACTTGGAGTTATTTTTTCAAGATGGATGCTACTAGGCTTACACAAAGCGCTCAGCGCTATCTTGACTCTGACAATCCACAGCTCGGATTCCTTCTCCTCTTCAAATGAGTGGGCTTGCTTGATAAGTTCAGTTTGGGTTTGTTGCCTCTTTTTCACAAACTCGATATAAAATCAGTGATCAGCAAGAGTTATTTGAATTGTTGTTGAGACACTCTTGCCTTTTTTTAATTTCTTTTTTTTTTTTTTAGGGGAGATGCTAATAAGGAAGCTTTCAATATGAACTTCCATTTGGGGAAGGCAAGTTGTGCAGACCAACCTATCAGTGAGTATTTAATACTCGATAGCAGAAAAGAGTAGCCTTCAGGTTAGACGTAATTCAGAGAAAAGACATTCAATGTGTCTATATAGCAATGCATCAACAGCAATTTTGTCATTTAGATGCATAATGCAAAGAAGAGCATTGAAACACTCTGAATGTTCTTTGCTTTAGTGAGCTGACCTTCTGCATATTGGTGATACAGTTCATACATAGAAATTGAATCACCCAACACTGTTGGAATGAGGAAGGTTTTGCTGACTCTAAACTACACACACTGAAAAGAAACAGCAGTGGGAAATTTGTTCCAGTCTTTCATCTAACCATGAAGTAACTGTGCTTAACAACATTATGGTAAGGTGAAAGCAAAAATAAGAGGCATTCTATATAAGGGAAATAAGACAGAAAAGCAGAGATACAAGGGATAAAAAATATGCAAAATGTGACCAAAGGTTTTTTGAAATCTTCTTTTGACACATCATCTTGGTAGGGTAACATGATTTTTCACGTTTTTTTTATGGCTTTCCAGGCTAGCTACCATTTTACAGCATATGAGGTTCTATCCTCACAACACAGCACCGTAAATACTGTTCCTTCCTGAACAATGAGACTGCACTGCAGAATAAATGAAAACAGACCTAGTTTCTCTTCTTGCAGAAGAATAAACATCAGGAAAATGAAAAATACTTTTGTACCGCTGTCAATATTTATTTTGGCCATTGTCTAAGGGACTTGGTGAGCTTAGTACTGACCATTTAAATGATATTTATTTCATATATCATAATGGCAATTAGCAGCAATATACTCACCATGGAAACCTGGATACCAAAACTCATGTTTTCCCCACTTTCCTCCCCTCAGTACCTTCCTTTACAAGAGAAGCTACGAGGCTAAATTTAGCCAGCTTGTCCTCTGCCATTCCAGCAAAGCAGACTCATTCATAAGCTTCCTCTGCATATGATCCATGTGTTGAAATTTTTGTTGGTGTTTTTAGGCTCTGCATATTCAGCTGCTACTGTGGACTCAGACTTTCCATGCCCACACTAAACAGGGACATGGCCCATCCATATACTGAGCATGTCCTTTCTGACTTAAGATAATTCTGAAAATGTTTCTTCCTCCTCATTGCCATGGTTATTATTTACAACAATTTTCGGCCATGGATTCTTGAATCAGTCTGCGTTTCAACTCTTAATGTTTCAGTCATTTTATTTGAAAATTAAAAAAAAAAAAAAAAAGACAAAATATAACTTCCAGATAGCTCAGCCCTCTAAAGTGCTGGGACACACAGTGCAAACATAATTGTAAGACTTCCTCGGCTAGCAAATTGGCATGCAGCTCCATTTACAAACATAGAACTTAAGCAAACAAAAGCGTAAATAGTCCACGACTAGAAGTGAAATCGCTTGAGTTCAAGCAATTTGACACGTTGAACTGCTTGGAAGGAGGTTCACAATGGACTGACAAGGATTTAGCTCTTGTTAACAAAGACAGTCACATCTGATGCTATTCAAGTAACTCAAAAAACACATTTATTACAGCAATATATTTTTCCTCTTCCTAGCCAACAGTAACTATTTAAGTTATTACACAAGATACACTGCAGCTATATAGTTGGTTCCAGAAGAGGAAGGACAATTAATTTTTTATGCTGTGGCATATTTCTTGATATTTAATGTATAGCCTGTTTGCTTATGAAATGTGGGTTATGAAGCAAAAAAAAATAAAAAAAAAATCACTTAAGCACCAATTAAGACAGCAATAGAACAAAAGGTGAGACTTTCACAGGGAAAGCAAAAAATGTAAGTATGATGAAGCAGATCACGAAGACGACTGGTGAGGAAATAAAGATGTTTTCATCTTAAATGATCAGGCCTATTCTTTGGAGCGGAGGAGCACATCTCTCATAGTTTCTACCAGCTGCTAGCAAATTAGTGTTCACAAACTAAAAATACGGATATTCCTACAAGAAAGATTAAGAGTAAAACAGTATTTAAATAAAAAGTTGACAAACATTATAATCTGAAGGAAAAACAGGTATTTCACCTAGCTCTCAATGGCCCGAGGACAGGTTTTGTTCATTGATGCATGTTACCTAGAAGTACGATGGCAAGTTGATGAAGGAAGCTGGTGGAACAGATGCAGGAGGGAAAAAAAATACATAGGTGGAAGACAGACAACATTAAGAACTGTGCAAATAAGAGTCATGGATTCAGCTCAGATGACAGAGGATCGAACAGGATACACAGCAGGGGCAAAAATGAGTGAAGTCATTCTCAATGCATGTTTGGCACAGAATTGGATCGCCCATTTCTGGGTGGTTAGATGATCTCTTCACTATATTATCACATCATAAAGTTGCACTGGGCATGAAATTCCTATACCCATACATGGAGGTAGAGAGTACAAGTTAAATGCAAATTAATTAAATGCAAAATCTTAAAATACAAAAGTTTGAAAAGATAAAAGTCTGCAAAATGAAGTCAGAATAATTAACAGTGGTCACCACATCACAGGAAAGGATGCCACAGAAATGAACTTGGTACAGCTGCAGGCAACCTGAACAAGAACTTCAGGAATTTAGTGAACCAGAAGGACTAGAAAAACTGAGAAATCAATGCTCCCAATGGCCCAGCAGGGATTTACAAATTTAACTCCTATTAATGCTAATGGGATTTATGTCCATCACCATCCCATACTTCAAGAGAAGAACCAACAGCTAGGTCTATCTTGTTTAAAGAAGGAGGGGATTAGCTGTCCATTTCTGCCTCTCAGTACAAAACTCTCACACGAGCCTCAAAGCCTGGGAAATTATCAGCCATGCAGCAGCTATAAAGTATGGCAATTACCGCTTCGGGAAGTGCCCATGGGAAATTTCAAATGGCAAACATTGACTTGAGAGACCCGAAGTATCCATAAGAAAAATACACATTTCCATTGGCAACAAGAACAGGAAAATCCTCTTTTCTGGGACAAGCGAGGCAGTAACCACAACCACAGTGTACAGCAGAGAGCTGCAGCCCCCAGGCTGTGGACGGCTCCAGGCCCTCGCACACAAACCCAGTCAGGCAAGAGAAGAGGGCATCCAGCAGGTCACTGCCTGGCAGGACTCAGCAGCAGTGAAGGTATATGTATGCTGGTAACACACAGCAGTGGAGTTATACTTCAGCAGATGTTCAAGGCCTAATTAGCTCTCCCTTGGGCTGCTAGGCTAGCACAGAGGGGATTTAAAATTGCTGTGAATGTCCTCTGCGCAGGAAGTAGACTGCTCAAGGAAAAGGGTATTTGGGTTGAGTGAAGCAGGAACACCTACATCCCTTGCATTTGCCTTGAGGAATGCTTAACTAGAAGTGCCTTAAAACAACCTTTGCTTCACAGAAAAGGTGTGCATTCTGGTCAATGAACCAGCATCGGGTTCATCCCGCATAAAATGTGCACACTGCGGCTCGTTACATCAAGGCAGACGCACCATTAAGTCAGCGTATCACTCACTGCTCCCGATGCTTCCAGCTGCTCAGGGAAACAGGATTTTCTTGTCCCCTGAGAAAATGTTGCCTCCATCACACACATCACATATTCAAACATTATTTGACATTTTCCAGGAAATATTCTTTGCTTTTTAGAAAGGTTCAAGTCACGACATCATACCACCCCGACACAGGGATGGTGTCACTCAGCTATGGATCCTGGAACCGCTAAAATCTGCACCGCCACCTAAAACTTTGGCCCAGCGTCCAGCTCAGCTAGAAAAGGAAATCAGACATGTGCTTCCAACCCCGCCAGTTGGAAAACGAGTTATTCCAGGCCAGAAGTGTTTTACTTCCCATGTCCCAAACTGCTTACCCTTTGTGTATCAGCTAACACTACAATGTGTTTTTTCATCCTTCTGAGGAAATATTGTTTACATTATTGTGGTTACAGATGTGCACAAATATAGATAAATTAAATTTAAATAAATGTAAATGTACTTCGTAAGAATTAAAAGACCCAAATATGAAGACCCATTCCCAGCCATCTCCCCTCTGTAGTCGTGCCAAACCCTCTCTCCTCTTCATGCCTCCAGGCACACACACACGCTGGAGTGAAGAGGATAATTCAAGATCTGCAAATGCAGAAATTCATACATTCCTGGACTAACGGTTTTCCTCTTGCTCTTAAATCTATTTGCAAACCTAAAATGGGCACTTACTGAAAAAAAAAAAAAAATCCCAACAAAAACAAACAGCATAAATGCAAACGAGACAAGATGCTGTTTACAGCTCCCAATTCTTTTATTTCCCTCAGGCTGTCTTTGATATTCATAGAGAGCTCCTGCTCCATTTAAACATCCATGCACTAACTGCAAACCACCCCTCCACGTTTTCTGAGCCTCGTTAAGGAATATTAACGAGTGCTCTTTGTTGGCATTAGCGTGTGATGTATAAAGGCATTGATAATCATTTATTACAAGATATTAAAACATGTACATGAACTCTACAAACGTTTGAAATACAAACTTCAACTGAGAAATGGATTTCACAGAGTCTGTATTTCAAACAGCTTGAGCTAGGAGTCAGGGCTCCAAAGACCGCTGAGCAATGAGCTGCTGAGGGTCTGGATCCTGGGTCTGCAGCACAAACCACTCTGCAGTAACATGGCTGTGGGCAAGGAAAAGAAAAATCTGTTGTACAATGTTCTGTTATTTTAAGGTACGTAGGTCATCTTTAGCTAAACAACTTCACTGAAATCAGCAGAGCTCCTCCAGCTCTGATGTTAATATAGCATTGGGAACAATTCAGACAGCACGCATTATTTCAGAGAAACGAATGCTAGCACAGGCCTGGGTCACGATGCTGCCCATCTGTTTAAATTCTCCAAGCAGAAGTTTTTTTTTCTGCTGTTCTGGATCTCTGGAAATTCAAATTGTTTCTGGAAAGCTGCAGGAATCTAACTGTAACAGATGCAAACAACTGCAAGGAATAGCGTAACAGATTTGTTTGACACGGTACCCCACAACACCCTTCTCTTTAAATTGGAAAGAGGGATTTGATGGGTGGACTATTCACTGGACAAAGAACTGGCTGCAGAATCCAGTCCAGAGAGTGGTGGTCAATGGCTCTGTGTCTGGATGGAGACTGGTGACAGTGGTGTCCCCCAGGGGTCGGTGCTGGGACTGATACTCTTTAATATCTTCATCAATGACATCGACAGTGGCGTAGAGTGCACCCTCAGCAGTTTGCTGATGACACCAAGCTGTGGGGTGCGGTTGACACATCATAGGCACAGGACGCCATCCAGAGGGACCCAGGCATAGGCTGAGCAGTGGCCCAGGTGAACCTCATGAGGTTCAACATTTCCAAATGCACCTGGCTAGAGGCAACCCTCACTACCAATACAACACCAGTTCTCAGAATGAACACGACTTAGTGAAATTACACGCTATGTTTTTCAAAGAGTGCAAGTCTGAATCTACAAAAAATAAAAAATAAAAAGGAGGGGTGGATATGAAGTAAAGCACATTGATCAGAAGAATGAGCTAGATGACGATCCCCTCCTTCAGGAAAGAAAATAATAAAATACTAAGCTGATAGCTGTTAATCTGTGCCCATTTATCACATTCTGCATGAGCACAGAAACTGTGAGTAGCATTAGCCAACAGGAAAAACATTTCTAGGATGAGCCTCAGAAAATACAACCCGTTCATAGTTTCACCTCTGTGTTAGGATCTCATCTGGAATTGGTCTTCTTGCTTCAAAAGACCTTAAGATCTTTATCTTTTTTTCCCCTGCCTTCCCCCTACTCTAGCCTGACTCACCACTCAGTAAGGAGAGCATAAAGTCAGAAGCAGCATAGATAAGGTCTATTGAGCCCCCTGTCTCTCCATTCTCCAGCAGTTCATGATAAATGTTTCATTTGCTTGCTGTCTCTTTCCTTCTCTGAAGACACCACTGAAGAACTCATTCAATAACTTTATTTTATTTTATCAGCAGATCCCCAAAAGAAGAACATTTCTCTCCTTTGTCTTTTGTCTTTCTCAGCCAAACAGGAAGAGTGCTAAGTAGCTGAAATTATACAAAGCCCTAAAGCTATTAGGGTCCTTCAAAAATACAAAGCTTGGCTGAGGTATTTTTTTCTTGGAATTGGGTTCATGCCCTAAGATGTTTCTGGCTTTGAAAAAAATCACTACTTTGGAACATGCAAAAAGGATTTTTAGCTTACACGCCGTCTTACCTGTTATTAAACCAACATTTTTACTCTGTTATAACAAATGTATTTATTTAAGCTATGCTTATTTCACAACTTTTCAATACTTACATTATATATTTTGGTGAAATTATTTTGACCTTTTAAATAGTAACCTAATTAGTTTAGCATTGATCTGGAAATCTGAACACCAATTAACATTCACGTATTTGGGTACTTAATTTCTGCTAAACCAACTGCATTACTGCAGTTAATAGCTTCTCCTTCCTCCAATATACAGTTTAACATCCCTAAACATTTCTGTATCCATTACTAAATCTAAATTAAATGTTTATTGGAGTCATTTACTTTTTAGAATTCCCAAGCACAGCTACAGTCTGTGACTCACAAGGTAAGTTCTTAAGGTTTCTTATGGTTCAGTGACTTAATTAAACACAGGGGTTTGAAAATGACTGAATAGTAAAATGAAAAAAAAAAAAGTTTGGATACAACTTAATTTTACATATCACTACCAGAACAATTCTGATGAGGAAACGTGCTGAAGACAAATTGCGTTGATGTTGCTGTTAATGGAAAACGTCCAACATGCAACAGAAAATGGTTCTAATGAATTTCTCTTTGAAAAGTCAAGCTTGGATGTACAGAAAATCCAAGGAAAAGGAGAGCCAGTTCCTCCAGAGCAATTTCAGTAGTACAACCCCTGAAAGCAGTATGATCAGCTTAGTTCGGCAAATGCATACTTGGATATTATTTCTCCTTTGCTGGCTTTACACAGGGGTTCAAATCAATTTCCAGTAACTAGATCATCTCCTTCACAACTGGGGAAGATGAAGGGTTAAGAAAAGTAGTAATGCAGTGCAATGTGGCTGAGCTTTTCATTTTTGTCATTACATACACTGCCTTACAGAGATGCATATGGATCACAATAGCACATGGTAAAGAACAAATGTTTTCAACTTTATACGGACGAGCTGCATATAGATCACTCAAAGATATTCAAGTATCTCATATTCATTTGTACCACACGTGGCACCAATTGTTACCAGGAGAAACGTCATTACCACTAGTTTGGATCTCACCCCACTAAACACTAATGCCTTCAGGAGTCTGGGGACTACGAGAACTTCTCATTCCTCAGTACTAAGCACAGCAATCATATGTAGGTCACTCCAAAAGTAATGCCTCCTATTTATTCCCATGGAAACCACAACAGATAAAAAAGAGTACAATGACACTGTTTGATAGAGCAAATTCTCAGCTATAAAACACTTTTCGCTCAGCACACTCACCACCAGTAGCTCTGCATTGTCACCAGCCTGCATGCCACACTCGTAACAATCTGCACCAGCAGAGGTGCCCCATTGCTGCTGTCGCCAATGCTGAAATGCACCACCCAGCCCTCACTGTGCTCACATCCACTGTTTGGTCTCCCTCAACGTTCAGCAAGCATCAGTGAATGTCAGTGGGTGTCTTTTCTTTCATATTGAAGAATTCAGTTCAACCCCTTCGCTCCATACACACTTCCATGTCAATCACCATTCTGTCAGAGTGCCCCTCTGCTGCCATCTGTCACACGGCCACACAAAGTAACAGGACAGTGGTGGGAAGGTTCAGCCTCTACTGCCATCCCACCAACATCGGCCTCTGATACCATGGGCCAAAATCATAAAATGGGAGATACTGCTTTTGGAGCAGCCCTTGTAGTTTGCAGACAACAGCATATAATATTATTTCATTTTTTCACATCTCTTCCTGTGTGCTATGCTATTTAATGTGACAGTTCCCGGGATGATTGACACGAGCCACCAATACGAACAGGGTGCACTACAGAGAACATGCCAGCAGAAAAATGTCATTTTACTAAGCCATAATTTTGAAGGTTAACCTCCAATTTCAAAAAAAAACATCTTCCAATAACAAAGCCATTACTGTAGGTTATACTGTTGATGCGATGAAATGTTCTACATTAAATTAAATAATTGCCCATGATCGACAGCAATGTTCAGATTCATGCTGATAACTTATTTTCTGTATCTCCATGCTCAACATTTCCCAAACATCTTAATATGCTAATGTCATCCCATGTGAATTTTCAAGGTTTTACACGTTGCAATGCTTGTTTCCCTGATGAAAAATGGGGTAAAGGCACTGAAACACTTTTCAGTCCACAGCACTTCAGCACCCAGCCCATAGCACTGCTTTCAGGTTTTGCAGCATGATGTGGGCAGCGCAGACACCACCTCTCTGAGTTCCTCGGCACATGCTATGCATGCTGCTGGCTGTGACCACAGAAAGCCTGGCCAGCACACACTCCACAAGTTTAACACACTGCCCCCACAAACAGACATGGTGCTGGGCACTACGGCAAGGTGTGCTGTGCAGAAACCATGTTCATACAGAGGAGTGCAGGGAAGACTTAGGTAGGTTCAGATGCACTAACAGGGAGACTTTGCTACTGTTCATGTTACTGGTCCTTTACACAGCCCCAGGAATACTCAGCCACAGCACACTGAGGGATTTCTAGTTCCTCACCTCCTGCATCCCTCCCAGACAAGCAGCTGATGAAGGGACCTGTCCAATTAATTTGGTTTGTTCCTTCAGGTGGCCACCTACTCTCAATTTTGTTGCAAGAGGATGAATCAATCAATTATGTATGTGCAGGTTAAAGGAAAGCAGAGTGTTAATTATAGCTTGTTTGCGGTATGGAATTCATTTGGAAGTAACCCAGTCTTTTAAAGCAACTGAGAGTTCAAAGAATAATACATTTTAAAAAGCAGCTCTAGTTGTATTGTTGAAGACTGCATTGGACTACCCACCTAAAATAATCATGGAATAGGCTTTGACTTATAAATTTAGACTTTGACTTGAAATTAGCCCAGAATACTACTTTTGTGCTTGCAAGCTCCGTAAAGAAACAACACAGAGCTTTGTTCTGCAGAGCATGGAGGCTGGAAACATGGCAGCAGGATCACTTTTTTTCTGACGGGTAAAGATCTTCTGGAAATCTCCTCCGGATTCATTGTGCTGTCGGAGAAAACTATTCTCCTTGAAACTTGCTGTACAGGGTTAATCACATGGCTGAATCAACTGTAGGAGGATGTCAGAGGTAAAACTGAAAGGAAAGCCAGATAGTTTCCTCTCAGTTTCAGAAAAGGCCTGGATAAAAGCTTTAAGAGAGATCTGAAAAGGAAGACTTCCCCAGAGCCACTCAGACATTTCCTGCAGTACGGCACTGAGGTCGCTGCCTGAAGAACGCAGGGCTGGCAGGCTTGAGATGAAGCCAGAGGAAGTTATTCTTCAAAAGGAATGGCGTTTCAAGCATTGGAAGCTGATGGGCGACATTTACAGATGATGGCTTTGTTCCTCAGCATTCTCATTGTTTCAGAGCAGCTTCTACACACCTGCTCTCAGACAACAACTGTGTGCCATCACATAACACTTCCAAAACCAAAATGCTCTTGAATCCTATCGTACTGATAAGAAACATGCAAGCGTAGACAATTACAAGGACACTGCCATGGAAACATGCAGAAACCACTAGAGAATTATCTGCAATTATTCATACAGTTGATTGTAAAGGAAAATTAAACAAACGTATTTCAAGATTCATCCCAAAATGAGTTTGTATGATTAAAAGGCTTCTGTGAATGCCACCAGTAAATTAGCTCCTCTTAAGTGAAAACAATTAAGAACTTGATTGAAAATGATGAATTTTTCTATGTGGTCACTGACGACTAAACCCTGTCATAATTTTCTAAATGTTTTCTGTGATTACACATGAAAAACGTGAATAAGGAACTCTCTAGCTTATGGGACATCTACAGAAGTTTCAAAAGCAAAGAAAACACTAAGATCACATAGCATAAACCTTGACACTGTGAAAGAGTTTGCAAAATGACAGTGCTATAACTCTTGGGAGACACTGCTCTGTTTTCAAATTAATAAAAAATGAGGATGAATATTTGCTCCATTTCATAGCTTAATGCGCTATTGAGCAAAGTGAGCAAAGATAAGTCATCACTCCGTCTGATGTGATGTGTTAGGAAATTTTCCAATCTCCTCTCTTCAAGCATCAGAAGAGTTTACGAATTGACAGGAGAAAAGCTTCAGCCAATCTTGAACACATAGAAACGTGCCTCAGGGCATCCACAAGAATTTTCTATGAGAATATTTCAATCTACTCGAAGTTGCTTTGGTACTTTAAGCATATTTAACAAGTTGCAATTTTTTCAAGATTTTGAAGAACGGTAGAAGGCAGATGAACGAAAATGCGCATCCCCTCATGGCTGATCAGTGACTGCACATGGTTCCAGCACACAGAAACTTCTTCAGAGTGGCTTCTTTAAACTGGAGGAATCAAATCTCGCACAGAAGCTTTTGCCATAAGATTTTTTTTTTAATCAAAATCTTAGTTGGAATAACGACTCAAAAATTGCTTGGTCACAAATACAGAGGTTTGCTGGTGGTGGTTTTTTGGTTGGCCGGTTGGTTTTTTGATTGTATCCAGAAGCACACCATAGCAAAATAGAACAAAATAAAAAGGGTTTCATTCACATTCGTTCTTAAATATCTGATTTCAGCACCTGAAATTAGTGTAATTTACTCCAGGTATTTTCCAACACACAAAACACAACGCTGGCCTTTCAGGAAATTACTGAATTATTAAGCATTTGATGGGTTGAAATATGGTAATGCTAAATATGGTCAAGATATACGAGAAATTCATTGGAATGGGTGAGTTTACTGCAGAATTTTTGCACTAGAAATTGGCCTGGTGCTCTTCCTTCAAACTGCAGCTTCTTGATTTCAAAACACTTGGCAAAGTCCACCTTACTTTCACAAGTGGAAGAACACGTCCCTCCTTCCTCATTTTGCAAAAAGCTGGTAAATGTAGAGTCTGCTAGAGCAGAGGTTCAAATTAAATAACCTCTGTACCCAAGAATGAAACATTTAAATTGATAGATTAAAATAGCCAATTTTAAGACCAGTGTTGTATATTTCAGAACAATAACATGAAGTAGGAAATAAGTTAAAATCTTAAAGGAAATTGTTTTAAAAACTACCTTATGTCGTTTCTGCATTTTGTATTTTTTGGCACTTGAGTAAAACAGTCTTTCCCACAAACCCATATTACTACACAAACTTGAGTTCTAGAGAAGGTGCTCTTGTGAGTTTGGGGTTTGACATGGGCAAGAAGATAAACAAGGGGTGGTGAAGAATAGACCCCACCACTCAGGCAGAGCCACCAAGGTTAAACCCAGATGTCAGTACAGCTGCAGCCGTGGGTGATAAATCTGCGGCATTCAGGATCACTTAGCAGAGATACGGATGTCTACATAGAAGTAGCAGACTCAGCAGGCTGCACTAAGCGGGCAACAAAGGCAAGCAAAGCAGAAGGAAAGCAGGAGGAATGTAGCACTGATACTGCAACCAAAAGCAACAGACAGTAGGTTCAAGTACTGGATAGCTGTGTTATGGAAAAGACAATTTGTCGAAAATAATCAGTGCTCATGTTGAACAGAGACCAAAAAAAACCACAGAAAAATCTGACTCTGAGTCAGTTTAGACTGGCAGCTGGCAATAGGATGCAATAAAGAAGGTGTTATCTGAAATTAGAGATACTCCCAAGTTCTGCAAAGTTTGCTCTGCCTGCACTCCCAGTGCTTAGGCTATAGCCACCCTCTCTGTGTGAGCAGATACTGCTACTACATAGAAATATAGCAGTTCTTATTATAGCAAACCACAGAACGCGTGCCTTCTTTTGCCACCCTGAAATATACAAGAGATTTAATGCAGTTATCAAAACTTAAAGAAAACGATGACAAACTGTTCCTGTTTTGATAAAGTACATTAGGTCATTAGGTGCTTAAAATCAGATGGAGAACAACAGGAATGAGAGAAAAGAACAAGCTGCTGAAATGCTAAGCTTAGCTGACTCAGACAGGTTCCCTAGTAACAAAAGCAGTTACATTTATAAATATGCTGCAGCCTCCACAATATGGATTATTTCCCATTATAAAAAGAAAAAAAAATGATTTAAAAATAAAGATTAAAAAAAAAAAAAGAAATGTTTGCCAAGAAATACTAAGAAGCATTTTCTGCCACCTTTGGTCACCCAGAATTATCCCAGGACTGTTGAGCCTGAGAATTGAATTTCTCAGCGTGAGCACAAAGGGAACACAACCTCCCCATTAAAACGAACATATCCAGCTTCCACTCTCACTCTCAGGTTCCTCTTAAAGAAAATATTTCTAATAAAAATATTCTGCTTATTCAGTGTCATTCATAACAAGGCAATAAATTCCAAGTTTGTGGATGCTTTGACCTAATTTTTATTTAGAATAAATTAAAAACACACAATACATAAAGTACTAATGCAAATGAACTTTCCTCCTCTCTTCTTTATAGTATTAAGAACCCTATTCACATTTGGATAGCTGTTTATTTTAGCTTTTCTAGATATATAAAATAGCTATCAGCTTAAACCCTATCAAAACATTACTTGTACAACAAAGTCTGGTCTCTACACCTCTGCCCTTCTTAATCTGAGTCACATCAGTTGTGACAGCTGTTTGCATGCTGCTGTAACTCACTCAGGGCCTCAGATGTATGTAAACTCTGTGACTTGGTGGCCCAGATCGCACACTGGAGCCCCAGCTAAGGATGCAGCTCCATTTAGAGAGCGTCTCTGAAAATTAAACATCCACTGACCAGCTGTCTACCAAGCCACGATGGGAATTAAGGGAGCTCTTCTGAACAGAGATACCTAATCCCCAAAAAAGCCCTACAGGTCAGTTTCTTGCTGAATCACTTTCTTCTCTTTCTAAACTTACGAGACTGGCAAACAAACCCAGTTATCACCCAACCAGCTTCAGGCAGCTTCACTCCCCACCTACCCAGTCCTTTCCTATGGCAGACAGATGCTGCTGCTCTGTGCATCCCCCCCACATCCTCCTGCAGGTTCCTCACCGCGCTTCTAACTCGCTGACCAAAGGGCTCTGAGCACTGCCGCAAAGCTGACACATCTGATGGAATGCAGCTTTGTGCCCAGAGATGAGCGAGGCCCTCAGGCACGGCTGGGCTGCACCTCGTGCGTGCAGGCCCATTGGGTGCGGGGCTGGGGCATGCCCGCGTGGTGCAGACAGCTTGAAGTTGGGGCTGCTGGTGTGAGCAGCTCGGGGAGAGAAGGGAGCCTGAGAGCACTGCTGAGCTGTCCCATCCCCACACCAGCAGCAAGCCTGCTGCCAAGGAGAAAGGCAACAGGAAGACCTACATACTCACAGACGAGAATTATGGAAGCATAGAGCAGCTTGGGTTGCAAGGGACCTTGCAGGCCCCCCAGCCCCACCCCTGCCATGTGCTGGCTGCTCCCCCAGCTCTGGCTGCCCAGGGCCCACCTAGCCTGGCCTTGGGCACTGCCAGGGATGGGAACCCACAGCTCTGGGCAGCAGTGCCAGGGCCTCACTGCCCTCTGAGTAAAGAATTTCTTCCTAACATCTGATCTAAATCTCCCCTCCTTTAGTTTAAAGCCACCCCCTCTTGTACCATCAGTATCAGACCATGTAAAAAGTCAGTCCCCCTCCTGCTTATAAACTCTCTTCAAGTATTGGAAGGCCACAGTGAGGTCTCCCTGGAGCTCTCTCTTCTCCAAGCAGAACAAGCCCAGCTCCCTCAGCCTGTCTTCACAGGAGAGGTGCTCCAGCCCTATGAGCATCTTCGTGGCCTCCTCTGGACCCTCTCCGATTTTATAAGAGGTATCAAGATGGGGAGGAGGATGCTGGTGGCTTGCCCACCCCTCCAGGAGACTCATCCACCCTCATGCTAAGAAAACGAGGGCCCTGGCTGCAAACACAAAGCATATGGCAATGGATGGAGACTGCAAACCAGCTGTTCTGCTCGTAGAGTCATAAAGGAAATTAAGTGCATCAGCAGCACTTGCCAGATTTTGTATTGTCTGCACTCATTCAACTTTTTTCCCCCTCTCCAAACGCCAAACAGCCATTCCAGTGAGCTAATCAGTAGCGGTAAACATAGAAAAACTGTTACTTCACACAGCAATTTGTCCTAAACAGCTTATGATTATTGCAGGAAGAACACAAAGATGGAGTGAGAACAGATTGAGTGAGAAAACACTGTAGAGGGCTCAAAAGAAGTACCTGAGAAGCTGACAGAATCTGACAAGTGAGATTAACCATCACCATCTCCTAACTCCATCCAGCTCTGCAGCGATCACAAGGGACCATGGGACCACTCGGTTGGGAGCCCTGCCCATGGCCAGGAGTTGGAACTGAATGGCCTTTGAGGTCCCTTCCAACCCAAGCCCTTCTATAATTCTACAATTCTGGGCTACTGCTGCCAGACATCCACTGATAATAACATTACTGCATTGCTTGGAGGAACTAGAAAAATACTGCAAAACTGTTAATGAAAATTATTATAATCTCTGGAAAGCATTTGGCTGACCTTACCTCCCCTCGTCTCCCCCCTTTTCAGAAATATTCTGGCAAAAATGCTCACTCTGCCAGGAAGGAAAACACCGAACTCCGAGCCCTCAGCAGTCCTGCAGCACCAGGTCTGCGCCATGGGGAAGAGAGGTACAGCCCTCAACAACAAAACCTCAGAGCAATGGATTATCTGTATTTAACCCAGCATTTCATCCAAGAATTGCAAATATATGGCAGTTTGTCAAAATGACAAACACCCAGCCTGTTTAAAGCAGCGTTTCTACATCTGTAGCCCAGAGCCTGGCTCCTGCCCAGCAGTGGCTCCCAGGCACGGACCCAGAGCCCGGCTGGCTTGGGCCGAGGGGATGGGGGTACGTCCCACTTGTGTTTCCACGGACCGGTGCAGGGTGGTGAATAGCTTCCCTGACACCACACAGCCCAGACTCAGTGCGGCTGCTGTGGGAAGGGATGTGAGCCAGGCTCTTACTCATCCATATTTGCATGCATGTGTATATGCGAGTCCAAAACCGCTTTGCACCAAGCTATTTAGAAGAAGGAGAAGCGTGTTTAAGAAAAATGACATTTGAGAAAGTCACAATCTGTTTGCCAGTTTTTCCTCTTCCACCGTCTATCCGTTATCAACAAATGGCTCAATCACCGCCCATCCTTTGCCTCCTTCTTCCCATCACTGTGAGTTTTGCTTTTACTTTCAGTCTTTCAAGCGTTCAAGGGAGTCATTGATTTTCCTGCGCAATATATTACTCTTTAAATTGCTCTAATATTCACATCACTGTCAAAACCAGAAGCGCCTTTGCTGAAGGCTGTGGTACTGCCAGAAAAACTTTAAATATAGCTCAGTATATATACATATATTCTCTCTCCTTCCCACACACATAAAAGCCACACGTTCCCGTTGGAGCTTCCTTCGAGCCCTTTAATTACACAGGTTACTCAGTCTGCCTCTTTCCTTTCCGATTACTTCTTAACTAAATTAAATGTCTGCCTCTTGCTGTCCTTTCTACATTAGCAAGCCCATTATTGATTTTTATTATCTTTCCAAAGAGAAGTTTTTGCAGCTGACTGCGATTTACACTGTAAGCAGCTCACTTATGCTGAGGATTCATGCTGTCACTGATACCGCTGGGGATGCCTTGCTCTCAGCTCGGCCATACCAGCACCATGCCTGGTGCCCGTGCCAACATTACATAGCTCGGCAAGGGCAAACAGACACGAAGGCGCAAATGCTTCTGTAGCATAAAGAGCACAATGATGGGGCTCATTTAGGAAGTACTCTAACATCAGAATAACAACTCCTGAAAGTTTGTAATTTGGCAGTGAGCTCCCTAAAGAGGCTCTGGCCCACAGCGATGCTCACAGAGGCAAACATGTCCCTTCTTTCTCTTCACTCACCACCAGGGCAGGGAAAAAGCAAGTGAAAAGGAAGGGAGATAACGAGGTAAATAGAAGTAGAGAATACTTCAGATAGTGTTTGGTCTTTTGACAGCCCCAGAAGCGACAGGCCAATGAAGGGGCTTCAGGTCCAGCATCATCAGCACAGCTGGCGCTGATGGATTGGTTGGAACTAGCTGGAAACAAGAAAAAGCTCAGATCTGAGCAGCTGCTGACCGGGCTCTCTTTATTTGCTGGATGTGTCTGAATACGCAGGATACACATGTAGTGAAGCTCTATACAGCGTTGCCTCTCTGACAGTTATTTTTTTAAATGACATATTCCTACTCTGAATGCTTCAGAGCCCTGATTCCTCCTCTGATTGTGCCGTTTGGCACTCCCAGCAGCATCAACATCAGAGGAACCAGAGCTGAAGCAGGAATCAAAAAACCTGAACTATCAATGCTGATTACCCTTACATCGTGAGTGCATGTTGCTTCCTCAGCTATAGTTCTGAATCCCAAAGCACTGCATAAACGGTCAAAGCCGGATGAAAATGAAAACAAATTGATGATTCAGAGACCACGCTGGAGTGAAGCACATTTCAAGCAGTACATGGTTTGCAGTGGATCAAGAAAATAACTACAATTTAAGTAAATACAAAGCATCCTGACAAACCTATTAAGAAGCAGAGAATTCAAGACAAAGCATAGGAGATTAAAATCTAATGAATGAGAATTTTTCAGCATATTACAGCAATTAGGATCTGTGCCATCATCCCAGGTATCCCTACAGTTGGATAAAAATGCACATCACCAAAGAGTTGAATGAATTGGCAATTCAAGCCTTCATAACCTGCAGATTTATGTAACAGAATGCAAACTTCTACTTCTAAATTAATCAGTGCAGCCGAATCTATTTCCTACTCTCTAAAGCCTGAACTTCATTTTAGACAGGTTTTGTGGGTGCCACTGTGAAGCAATTGCTGTTGAACGTGAAGATGCCCAGTGCAGTTACAAACTACCTCACCTGGCACTGATTGTAGAGTGCCCTGGTATTTACTACAGCTCTCAAAGTGGCCCCATGCCTTCAGCTCGGCTGTGCTCAGCCTGCTGCTGGAAAAGGGCAGCACCACACAGCACGAGCTCTGAAGGGGTTCAGCCCCCAGGACACGTGCATTATGTTGAGCACAGAGCAAACAAGAAATGCAATTTTGCTTTTTCTGGAATTAAACATATGGCCTATGGGATGCTGTTCTACATCGTAAGGAGCTAGAACACCAACTGTAATTTCACAGCATCACCAATGCATATCAGATTAGGGAAAGAAATATTGCAGTCTATCAAGCTTTTTCTCTCTATTTCATTTTGTATCATTATTAGTATCTTCTTCCATCATTTCCATGTTCTCCCTGGCTTTTATTGGCATATTGGACCACTTTTCTCTTTTCCCACTAACTGAAAATTGAAGTACATCCACAGCTCAGTGGAGTCTTGCCGTATTTACCACCTGGCAGTCTACACATCTAAGTAAACAACTTGCTGTTGAAAGGTCAAAGGTACCCTCCTGTTCAAATGCCAACCTCCAAGTTAAAATTCATCCCATCTCATGGGGTGCTGCAATATCCCTGGGCCATTTCATGGCAGATTTCCTTCAACTCTCTCTGCCCCTGTCCCCTCAAAGCAGCATTGTGCCCCCACTCAGACCAGCACATTTCCCCCTGCTTTCCCACAAACCTTGAGCAATGTTCGGGCCAGATGTGCAAGACCAAAAGGAACCTATGGTTTTTAAGCATTAGGCCCAAAGTATGGTGGGTATGTTTTCAAGTCCTTTTTTCCCCAGCAGATATTTGAAGGTAGCGAAATAAAACCCACCTTCAATGTTTGAATCAAACATTTCAATGACTTTTGAACTACAAGTAAGAGGTCACTGGTGGGTTTTCTACCTACAAAAGAATTTCCAGCGTTGCAGAATAAAACTGTTTGCCATGTAGTCCTTACTACTGCATAGAAACTGATTCACAGCCCTGTTAGTAAACTTTATTAAAATTGCATCAGTCATTTTCCTTCAAAAAAGATGATGTATGCAGTTTTTCATGCTACACCAAACACTGCAAGAACAAGATAGAGACAGACACATCCGAATTTACATAGAGATTGCAAGCTCTTGTTCCAAAGTAATTCTGAAGTGGTGTGCACCATGTGCAGGCATTTGATCTGATCGTATTTCTGCATATTGAGTATAACATGTACAAAATCTATAATTGGAGACTGTTTTCTGAAAAGAGATAAATGGCTTCTTCATGTTAGAAGAGAAACTGATATATTTCTGAACGGGGTCCTCCAGGCCACTTCCTTTATGTCAACTGAGTCTTTTATTTTATTCAATAGATGTTTAGATGTGATAGCAATTTTACAAAAAAAAAAAATCTGCTTAAAGTTCTTTTCTACGTTAAAAAGGTTATACTTCCTTTTACATTTTTTTTTGTTTATTCTCCCCAAAGCAGAAATTCTTTCTTTTACTGTTTGCTTAAAGGGGCATTTATGTGTTGGGGTTGGATTTGCTATCTCATGTCTGTCTGCAGCAGTTTGCCACTTCTGGACAAACACAGCTGTCTGCTGGGGAGTTATGGCAAGGCTCAGTTTGTCTTAGCACTAGCTTGTACTTTTCCTAGTCTACGTACTTAGAAGACATTACTGTATTTCAGATGGGAACATCTTAAGAATGAGTTCCCTGTGGAAAATGTAACCACCCCATCAATCAACTCGGGTATTCTCTAGTCTCCAAAACCACTGAAACTCCAGAGGAAAAATAAACAAAAAATGATGGATTTTGTTTCCATTCTGATTTAATTTTAATTATCAGTTTGCTGTGGCTGAACATAGCCATTTTTCTTGTGAACCGCTCACGTCCTCTCAGCCTGCTTTACTCTAGTGTGTACCTCACAACAAGCAGCCTCCTCGCAGCACCTCACCATTTTGTCTAGCCCCAAGCAAGCTGAACATTTCCCAGGTTCCTCGCCTTTTCATGAAATCTACAGATGAATGAGAATCTAAAGGCAGGCCTCACCTTCTCCCTCTAAAAGTCTGTATCCCAAGTGCTATGCTGTTCCAAAGCCTAAAGCTAACAGACCCCACACATGAAAAAAATACTTACAGTAATGCGATAAGATGTAAAAGCACGCAAACCCAACACACTAGAATGAGATGATGCCTAGTTGCTGGAGATGAAAGCCTTCAATACACAGAACATGCAAGACGGGAACAAAACGTAAGCTAGGTAAAAATGAGAGCAGAAAGAAGCTAGTCATTAAACACTCCCTCTGAACTAAGGAAACTCCAATGAGCACAGAGACATTCTGTTTGTAGTTGTACTGAACTCTAAGTGTAACTTGATTTCCAAATGCCAGGTAAATCATACATCAGTACAGAAGACTTGCGCTGTGCAGGCAGAGGAGTGATACATCAGAGCCAGTGCTGTGCATGAGCGTGCTCACTGGAAATGGCACATCACTGCAGATGTTGGCACAGGTGGAACCTAGCTCCAGGTTGCCCCCAGCCTTCTCACCTACCCCTGTGCAAGCATCTCGGCCTTCGGAAAACTCCTACCATCTGAAAAGAGATTGAGCATGCAATCCAAGAGCAGTAACAACTACAGACACGGAACAGGGACGAGGCTCCCACACCTCTGGCGTTGCTCCATCAGAGATGAGGGCTGTGCTCCTGTCAATCACAGCGCCCGCTGCCACAGCACTGAGCTCTGGAAAAGAGCCACGGGCTGCTCCCTCCCTACTCCTACAAGCAGCTGCTTCATTTCTTTGGCTGCCTTTCCAAACCAGTGTGGTGCCCTCCTGGAAACAGAGGGATTTTACTACCTTTATTTTTCCAAGACTAAAGATTTTCTCACCGGAAAGGACTGCAGTGAACCGGCTGCTTCTCAGTACACATTTGTGGCGCAGCCTATCTTTTAAATGTTTCCTTCTTACACCTTGTGGAGTAACAGCATTGAATAACAAGACACACGAAAGCAAACAGATAAGAGAGAAAACCAAATGTAGAATCCCACCTATAAGTGTGCCTGCGTGCATACATGCGCAAAATCAGTAAATAATAATACAGCTTAAATGTCAATGAGTTTATTTAAAAATTTTTTACTTTTGAATATAAATACTTTTCCCAATGTTCTTTTTTTTTATTCAATAGTATATATGTTAAAAAAGGAAACTGCTGAAGATCAGCACTCTCATTCATACTAGTTCACAAAGGTAATGTCTTGGTATAAAAGATTTGTTTCTTAGATCAGAGATAAGCTCATCTAAAACATGTCCTTATATAAAGTCTGAAGGAAACTCCTCCTGAAACCGGTGAGACTGACTTTATCTACTCAAACTCACTGGACAATCAGCATGCCACTTGCATCTGCCTGATCACTTGCGGAACACCTGCAAAAACTCTAAGCTTGTTTGTTTGCAGGGCAAAGAAAAGAAAAAATGTATTGTGCCTAATGCATGATTTACAGACAACAGAACTGTAACAGATCCAGGGTACTGAAACTATCAGAGTAATTGAATTTGGGCACATCTTCAATAAAGAAATATTAAAAATTACAGAAAAAGCAATCATTTTCTGTGCTTCTCAATTAGGTTGGTATTTGAATATTGGCCTCTATTACATTTTATTTCCATTATTTCTGAAAGTTAAAAGGTCTTTGTTGGCTTTGGGACAGTGATATATGAACCTCAGCTACTATTCATATTTGGTATCCTGTATCTGCCATTCTAACTAATGGGAAAAGCATGAAAATCAATACATCTCAACTAAGAACTGAAACTATCTAAATTGACCTATGACACACAGCAAAATACACATTTCTCACCATTTTCTAAAATGGATTCTGCATTTCTCAGCTCCACAGTAGTTTGTGCATTGAAAACATCTAAAATTTTACTGTTACAGTTGTGGGGAGTGAGAGAAGAAATTAGATGTGTCCACGTTAGGATATTTTGATATCAGATAAATTCATACTTTCTAGCAAAATTGAGCTATATTGCTGCCAGCACATTCATTGTTTCACATGCCTCAAAAATTCAGACATCTGGGATCTCAACGTTCATAGCCAAAACCTGGGAACCACCACACGAAGAGAGCGCACATTTGAAAATATAGGCTATTAGCTACACGTAGCCAAGTTATATTATAAATCCTGGATTATTTTCCATTCGTGCATCAGGGAAGGGACTAAATTAATCTTTCTTGGCTTACATTCAGAAGGTTTGCCCTGTCACGGGTTTCGGACTGGCTGCTCGGTTCATCGTTCTCATCAAAACTGAAAAATGTTGATAGTTCATCATGCAGAAGTGAGTCAGCTGGGAGCTACTTGCTATTGCCAAAGCACTGCAACCCTCTGTGTAAATAGGGCCTCCCCCTTCTGGCCCTACTAACATCTTTATTTCTCTGAACATCAAGTATGACAGACCTTCGGCTTCTCGCTAATGAATAACACATATTTAAATCCTAGTTGTCATGTAGATTCATACGTGTTGCTATTGCTTCATCTGGAGACTAAGGCACCTGGAACCTACTGAATGCTTCTGAAGGCTAAGAAAAGAAAAAGGAATATCAGGCTTTCATCACATTTTTTTTGGTGCATGGCTTCCTCAAATTCTAGGCTAAATTTGGACAGTAGATTGAAAGTACAGCTGGTTCAAGTTAATCCAGGTACATGAAGTTACCTTTGTGCATGCACCATTACAGCTACAGCCCTATCCTTCATCCAGAAGAGATCTTCCTATGATCAATTCTGGATTAGCTAATTAAAAAAAAAAAAGAATATAGTGAAAAAATTATCAGTCCAAAATTAAGAATTCAATGAAAGACTTTCTTTTCACCAACTTTATAGAAACAAGAAACCAGAAAAAAAGCAAAGATGCCCAGAAATCACATTGTGCTATACACACAGGAAGAGCCTGTGTCCCAGGCTCTACATTCCAGCACAAAAGAGTGCTGAAACGCTTGCCCACGTTTAGTATGCCAAAAATCAGAAGCCATAATTATAGGATTGCAACACTGTATACATCTAATTAGAGGGCAGAAGAAAAAGGTAAACCTTCATCCTGCTTAATATTTTAGCTCTTCAATAGACGTACCTATTTAAAGAACATCACTGTGATGTTTCACTGAGGAAAAGCAGTCACCTGTTTTCTATAATTGTAACCAGAGAAAAAACGTGCGCTCCATTTGAAGCCAAAGAAGAGGAGCAGCAAAGCCCTGTGCAAAAGCATCTCCGTGGGTTCCTTCACGGCGTGGGCTAAAGATGAGAATTTCTCTGAAGGTGGTGGCACAGAGAAACAGTTTCTTGCATCAATATCGTACAGGTCAATTTCCTACTAATAAACATGCACCTGACACACGGTGCTCCTGGTAATCCTCCTTCCTGCCCTGTCTCCAACCATCATTTTACATTTCTGTCCACTCCTATAGACCAGAAGAAAATTCAAATCTTTTGCTTCATTCTCAAAAAGCTTCTTATTCCATATTCAGCCCAAATTCTCTTTGATAAACGTCGCTCCTCCAGTTAAGGCAATCCCATGCTAACTGAATTAAACACTTGAAAAATGCAAATGAAAGAATCAGAAAATGATTTATTGGAGCACCAAGAATTCATACCAATAGAACAATATAGCACATTTTGATCAAGCTGTAATGCCCCACAGGCAGTTAATTTAAATCAAAGTGTTATCTAAAATAATATGAAGGAAAGCAATTCAAAAGTATATTCTAGAAATATTTTAAATTAGCTTTGTAGAGACAAGAGCACTTGCTTTCTGCCACATTAATATTGATGGGCTGATATGGTATCTGTAGAAGCCACTCAATTAGAGCACGATGGGATAGCACTCGCAGGACTCAAATGGTAAAACAGTTGGAAGAACAATGTAGAATAGTCTTAGACAAGGGAAGTTTAAATAGTCAAGATGCATTCGGAATGATTGTTCACAGGTAATTGTAATCGTGAGTTCTAAGAACTTAACGTCAGTAATTAGATGCTTTAAATCTAAATAATTGGATACATGCTTCCAAATTATTAAATTCTCTTCCTAAAGCAGACAGAATTTTCTATTGCACTGAATGATATTTCAGTATCACACAACCTTTGGTGATACCTGCAAGCTGTTTAAGCCTGGAGACTCCCAGTGTCTCATTCAAAATATAGTGGGCTGAAATAAAATAAATTGGAACCAGTGTCAGCCACTCCAGAACAGAACTGTGTCTGCACCAACACAAAGCAAGATTTTTTGTGCTTTGAAGACATATTCACTAGTTTTGCAGCAACAGAACTTAATATTTGTGCTCCCTATGGATGTTTTCTTTCCCCTAAGGGCATAATTTATTAGAAAAGAGCAGCATGTTTACTGCAGCTTTTAGCCAGTCTCCGACTGCAGTTATTCTACATGCAGGTACAAGGACAGTCCTTGCTTTAAACACAAGCAGACTCTTCCCCCACATATACTCTGCATCAAGAGAAAGAATTCACAGTGATATTCAGAGAAACAAATGGTGAAAAACTCATTACTTACTTTGGGTGTACCACAGCTCTAATTATACTCTCATTTAAGCTTCTGCACCAGAGATATCTTGTGCACTAAGACAGCACAAGGCTTTTCCCCAGCTTGCTTCTCTCACTACTGGACAGCAGGTTTCTGAACAGGCTGTCATTAGGGTGAGTGAACCTGTGTAAGATGCCATTCTTTGAAACCCTTGTCAAAAAGAGATATCCCACCAAGGAATTATAGACAGATCTGTTCCATGCTGTATGAAAAGGACGAGTTACAAGAACACTGAAAATTCAGTACTGACAGTGATGTTCCAGCTTGTTCCCTTTCAAAATAAAAAGCTCTTCTTTAAAAAGCACCTGCCAAAGTAGGAATGGTGAAGACTTGTCCACTTTCTCATTTGCCCCAAACAGAGGATTCACTTTCCAAAAAATAGCCTATTTTTAAAATAATAAGAATACAGATACTGTGTATACAGTTTACTCAACAAGATAGCCTGCTTCTTCTGGGAAGTGAAAAGCTTCTACTTTTTTGCCAAATGGCTTGATATTTCATAAAAAGCCAGAAACAAAAAGATATTTGGTCAGTAACTGTGACATCTTATTAATACAGAGAGATTAAGAAACTAGAAAGAGACATCTGACAAATGACAAACTAAATTTATACATACCTTACCTTATTATTAATGCACTTGAGAACTTAATAAACCCCCATGAAGAACAGTTCATTCAGGACTGTAAATTTAAGCACCTGCAGATGCCAGTTCTGCCCTACATTCCTGCTCGCAGCTCTTTGTTCCTCTGCTGCCACGTGCAGAGCCTCACACAGAGGATGTAACTAACCACCTTTCCTCTCTTCACTGCACAAAATGCAACTTAAGTACAGGAAATCGTTACCTGGAGCAGGACATCAGAGAGTCAGCTGTTGGCACTGGTGTTCTGCTCCCTCTTCCCAGAAGCTTTCTAAAGGTTCATTCAGGCAAAACCTCCCAGTAATGACCTCTCACATAGCACGCTCTTGGATAAGTGCCGACAGTACAGGAGAGCTAAATTTCAAGCTAGACAACAAAAATTAGAGGTGATAGAATTTCACAAAAAGCTATTTAAGCTAAAGTCATCATTGCATCCTTGTAGGAAAGGTTTCCAGAAGGCCTGACAGGGACTGATCAACATCCCCATCTTCTAGGTGAGGAATGACCTAGCATCAGCTGCTTTGAAATGCTGCTCTTCATTTGAGCCGAGGTACCACAAACTACAAATAAACTGCTCAAATCAAACCACAGGGTTATGGTAATTTATGAGAGAGAATAAAATGAACCAAACTCTTCACCTTCACTCCAGACAAACTAAGATTACACCAGGAGAGCTCTCTGTCCTACTCACTGGGCCACTATGAGGCAATAGGACGGGTTTTGGCTTGCAGTGACCCATGTCCGCCCACGGAAGCACCCAGGAAAGGACTACTCAGGTTTCTGCCCCAGGAAAGTATGAGTTTTCCACAGAACATAGTTCCAGAGACCCTTCTTGGGCAAAGCTTCAAACCTTGGGGCTCTCAGAGTCGCGCTGCCTCGGTGTGGCCCTTGGAGATAGCGACCGCAGATCAGAGGTTCGGCCTCCTCCCATCTGAACGCCGGCTGTGCCTTCTTTTTCCAAGACAGGCGCTCACCAGCTTCCTTAAAATAGCGATCAGATTCCTCAAGTACATAGTGATTATTTACTAAACTGGGAATCAAGTCACATGTTACAATGGGTAGTAAATCACCAGAGAATAAAGCTCACTCCCTCAGTGCCTTATGGGCATCCTTCAGCACAAAGCATTCACCGAAGCTTATGCCCAAAATAGCCCGGCCAGGCCTTGGTGGCACAGAGGCCTGCACAGGATGGTCTGTGAGCAGCTGCTGGCTGAGCCCAGAAATAGTGGGGAGCAGAGGGCCTGGGGTGAATGGTCCTCCCTTCCTAACACCTGATTCAATTACTTGCTAATGAAATTATTCTCTGCTGGACAGCAATTAGGGTCATGCCTATCAACTACTGCAGACCAAGCATGTACCCTGAAGATAATTTTGCTGCCACTCAGAAATTCTTTCCCTAGAACACAATGTCAGTTGCAGCTTTTCCTGTTAGGGAGTAAATGAATAGGGACTGTCTTTAGGTCAGTTATTTCAAGCTTGGCAATTTGGCGACTTCATCGCTCTGAAACAAAATGGGAGTTCTCATAATTCCTCATGGAGAAGTGCTGACTCCTAAAATTTAGCCTACAGCCCAACATCAGCTATGGGGACGGACCTGGAGAAGGTTGGAAGATGGAAGATCTTCCAAAGGATAGAAGATCTTCACTACCTGGTAAAAAAAAAAAGTCAGTCAGTCTTCCTAAGACAAATCAGACATTTTAGAAGGAGAATAAGCAAGATGCAGGCATGTCAGATACAGTTCTGTTTTTCTTCGCAAAGCACCACATTCACCTAAGAAGTTTGTTCCATTCCAGATGTGTAATACATACTTCCAGAAATTTTAAACCATATTTTAGAATGTTTAAACCTGTTCCCAAAACAATAAGCTGCTACAACAAGCCAAAACTACTGAAGTCTTAGATGAAATAATAATGCAGCTTCAAAGGAAAATCTCTGCCATTTTTCTTTTCCTCTTCCATTTCAAATAAAATATTTGTCCTTAGACTAAAACTTCAAATCTTCCAACTAAGGAAATGCAGATGACTTTATAAAAGAATAGATGTTATAGATGAACTGAGGAGGATTTTTTTTTTTTTTAGTAATATATGATAGAAGTCATCTAGCAGACCAATTAAATAGGTAGTATGAATACAAGCAAGCACTGTCCGAATTTATGTACTGGCCTTCATTCAAATACTTTTCTTCTTCAAGGATACACAGTTCGCTCTTTTGAATATCCCATTTTGTCAATTTTCTTCCCGTGGGCATAATTCTTTCTCAGGGCTGAATGTCAGTAAGTTAACATAGATGCTGGAAGTGCAAGAAAACTTTGACATTTAGATGCAAAATAATTATTTCACTTTAGTAAATGCTCTGAACGTCTGCAGAAATTAGCATCTTTTAATACAAACTATCCAGTGGTCTGGACAATGAAAAGAAACATAAGGTATTATAAAAGGCAAGTGTTTTACCTAACAATCTCATTTCTTTTAAAGAGGTATTTTAATACTTTTTTCTGTGTGTGTCCATTGTAATGGTATGGTTCATTTTTTTTTTAAAAATGCTAAAATAGGTAGAAAAATTCCATTTACAATCCTTTTTTTTTTTTTTTTTTTCCTGGAGGATTTGTGTGTTCTAAGCCCTGTTCTCCATGTTCTGTCATAAGCAAACTTTGGAATCTTCCTGTTCTCAGGGAGCTCTGAATTCATTTCCCCAGGCATTCAAACTCAGCCCTGGGTTTCCTGTTGCTACTTTATCCAAACCTGCTGCTCCGACACCCTCCTCATGTCTGTGCTAAAAGCAGAATTTGGGAGCTTTGCAGGTCAGCTTCGCAGAAAGTAATGAGATGGAGTCTGAGCTATCTGTACTCCACCCTACGTTCATACATAGATCAGTCTAGGATGAGAGCTCTTCTTCAGACATCCTTGGCCCATCAGTAACGCCTGTTCTTAAGGAGCACCTTTGCTTTAAGAGCCGAGCTAACAAGGAGACCTGCATGGGGACAAAACCTTCTGCTACTCAAACAAACCAGTTCTTCCACTGTGCAAATTAAAAAGTAATTATAATAGCAGAAAAAAATTCTACTTGAGTTTACTAGCATTAAGGCCTTGCTCACACAATAAGCACAGGGAAGAAAAATCATGTCAAATTCTATGCTGTAACACCACTGTCCATACAGAGTCCTGAGCCAGACCTTGAGTTTTCTTGGCAAATCAATACAGCAAGCAGACTCCAAGAATGAAATCAGTTCCACTAGCAGAGTCACTGTCCAAGTGCCCCTTCAGTTATTTTCATGTTGCAGAGAAAGTTGTAACCCTAAGTATCCAGCTGCCAAGGTTATTTCATTTAGCTAAGACTACCGACCTAGTGCAGTGTTAAGAAACACATCATCCGCATACTTGTGATGTCTAAAAGGGTGGTACTTAATGTCATTACAGCACAGACAAAAATTAACACGGTAGAAAAAGGCAACCACAGGATTTGTCTGCACTGAGCTCTTCTCGACCACGCAAACTAGTCTTCTCTGCTCTTATCATTTTAAAGTTTTACAACTATTACTGTCAAATAGTTAAGCCCTTTTTAGTGAATGTAGTCAAGCAGATTTGTAGACACAATGGAGACCAGTGTCTCCAGTGCTGATCCTACTGAAGTGTCACATCTCTGCCAGGGAGCAGGAAGACAAGCACAGCATCTGTGCTCACTTGCCATGCATATGCAAGTACAACAATGATATGCAAGACATAAGCATGCCTGTCATAAACCAAAACCCAAATTGTCATTTCCAGGGACTCCTTTTGATTAGTTTTTGAATGATTGCAGATGCTCAAGTTGCATTCTACTGCAGAAAATATAATTCAGCTGAAGACTGAGAAGTTCACCAGGAGATGGTACGTGTCAGCTATTGTCTTCTCCATGTATCTCTGTGCTTCATGACAAGCAAAACATTTCCAATCAAACCGAAGGCTAGGACTGTCAATGCACAAATAGACTAAGAAAAAAAAATAGTGGATTACATAACAAAGGAGGAATACAGAAGCACAAGTATCCAGGCCAAAATATTTTCAGATCATCACTGAATATGAGCAAATGACCATGAAACAAACCAATTTTTGACTAATTTGTGCAGCTTCACACAAAATGTAGCTTAGCTACGGCTTTGATAAATTACAGCATATGCCCCTATGTAAAGTGCTTTATAAACCTCCAGGTTTTATTACCAAATCACCTAGTTCCTGCATGATGAAAACATGAAAGGACAGGCCAGAGGTTACTTAACTTTTGTAGTATTGGGCTGGATCCAAGGGACATGTCCTGATTTTTTCTATTTTATGCTGTGCTCAAAAACACATAGCTTGAATCCCCATGAAAGCTGCAGCTTTCTAGTGGTGAGATCCAATGTTTGCAGCAGAGATTTGGTATTTTTTCTCCTCCATAAAAATTAACAGTTAATTTATCATGGGAATCCAGAGGCTGCAAATGCCTGATCACCTTTACATACCAAAATCAATAAGAAGCGATGTGACCAATACCTTTAAGGTCGCATGAATCTGTCAAACCAGAATATAAATATAACTCAGGCAGGTACTGATATATATAAATTCATACAATCCTAACCCACTGCAGAAAGCTGCATTCGATTGTAATTCTGTTATAAAATCATGTTAGAACAAACTAAACTCATTTCATACCTAGGGTAAATAGGATTGGATTTTAGGAAGATCCTTTCTTTAATTTTTCTTTTCAAGTCAAATTGCTCCAAACATAGCAAGCTCGTTTCCAGAAAAGAAAAACTCTCCTCAGTATTAAACTTGATTTGAAGTCATGTTCTAGAAGCTCACATTCTCCTTGTACAGACTTGATGCGCTGTTACTCGATGCTGTGATATGCATACAAAATGATTGATTCAATGGATTCTGTGCCTTAAAATCTAACAAGTTGCTGGACTAAGTCAATATTCATGTCAGCTACAGTAAGAAAAAGTAAAATGAATGTATACTGTAGGATATTGCTCAAAGAATGCTTAAACAAAACAAGTGAGGAAACCAATACAAATACCTCCTCATGCAGGGAATGCTTGTCAAAATCTCAAAGAGAGAAATATCCTCAAATGCAATCTTGTACAACAGTTGAAGAAATTTAACTACTAGCAACCTACAAAAATGCAGATGATCACTACATGTCTTTTCTCTAATTTCTTTTGGTGGGCCAGCCAAGAACCTATTATAAACAGAGGAAGGGAGAACATTCCCAAATCATGTCTTCACATTAAATGCTCATTTTTCTTTTCCTCAGAGCATGAGGGTCAAGAACTTGGTCTGTTTCAGGAGATATTCAGTTTCAGTTACTTAAAATAAAATTTCAACTGCATCCATGAAAATAGGCTTATTTGTATCCTTTATAAATCAGACAATTTATAAATCATTTGTATGACCCAGATTCCTGATTGTCTAAGCACGATAAACACTTTAATTTCACATGGATACATATAAAGCCAAGCAACTCAGCCTTGGGTCTGCAGATATAAGTGATGTGAGTAATTCTAACCCTTCTCACACTGGTGATTTGTACAAGAAAAGGGAAAAAAAAGAACACCCCCACAAAAGCACAAACTTTGGCCCATAGCTGCTGAGTTCTAACCAGCAATCACTCCTACACCCTGTTGTCAAGCTAAGGAATACACTTTCACTGTATTGCTGCCAGAAAAAGTAATCCAAATTTTTAGTTAATGATGAAAGGAATCTAGTGACCTAACAGTTAAGCTGGCCATCCAGAGTCAGTGGAGACAGCAGCCCCAGATGGATGCAACAAGTTGCCCTAAAGTAGACAGGGAACCTGGACAGTCTGACAGCCATAGATGTTGTGGGGAAAGTCAGCAAGATGCCACCTGAAGTAACTACTAGAGGCAAGACAAGTAAGACATCTTGCGGGGTTGGTCTCTTGTCAATGGTGACAGGACAAGGGGAAGTGGCCTCAAGTTGCGCCAGAGGAGGTTTAGGTTGGATATCAGGAAAAAATTCTGTACAGAAAGGGTTGTTAAACACTGGAACAGGCTCCCCAGGGAGGTGGTTGAGTCACCCTCCCTGAATGTGTTTAAAAACCGTTTGGATGTGGTGCTCGGGGACAGGATTTAGCGGTGGGTTGTTAGAGTTAGAGTAGTATGGCTGGGCTGCAGTTGGACTTGATGATCTTGAAGGTCTTTTCCAACCTGAGCAATTCTATGATTCTATGATTCTAACACACTTAACTAGATTTTATCTGGGAATGAAGGCAAGGCTGACCTTCAAGCTCACTTTCTAACTGCTATAATGCAAGAAGAACTTAGCCAATATTTCTATCACCTGTGACCCAAGTTGTGCTAGAAAGTATTCTACATTAAAGCGGGATGTGTGTGAGAACCATTAACTTGGACTTAATTAAAGGACTGGTCTTTTGTGGTGAAGCATTCTCTGTTGTAAGCATTCTAGGAAGCAATGGGGGCCAAGTGAAAAGGCACTGCGCACTTTCTAACTAATCCAGGAAGCAATTGAAGCAGAACTGCTTCAAAATGTATTCCCCACAGACTTCACTTTCCAAAGCTGAAACTCTAATCAAGATCACAGTAATTCACATAGAATGAATTTAGATATAGCTTGCCTAGCTTTTACTTGGGTGGAAAAAAGCCTACTTTGAGAAACTATTTGGCTGACTTCTGCCATCTGCATCAGTTCAAGGACAAAGCTGCCTTTCTGGAGTTGAAATGGTTGTATGAAGGCAGGGCTAAGATTTTTGTCTCCATTGAGCATGTTAAATAGCACATTTTATCTGCGCTGCAATAGCAGTTACTAACACTCAGCCCACAAGGTACAAGATTCATCCTGAAAGAAAACCTTGCTTAATCCCTCAAAATGAGACCATAGCCAAAGTGCATGAAGAGGTGATTGATCATCAATAACATTTTGTTCCTATCTTGCCTGAGTGCTGGAATCCTCATTTTAACATTCTTACCCTCAACCTGACTTACCCGATACCCAAACTATTCAGCAAAGCTTCAAATTTGGTGTCTACAGAGTTGACTAGGAGTTGGACTCTATGACCATTGTGGGTCCTTTGCTACTTAGAATATTCTATGATTCTATGAAAAGCATAAACAAAGTTTCCAGTGCGCACACATTCAACACCTTGTCTCCAGATGTCTACATGTTACTCCATTTGAAGCTCACATCTGCTATCATTGCATCTGTGTGTACCTGTCCAAAAACAATCAGCAAGCTTTTTGCATAGCAACTTCGACACACAGCCAGCTTTAGCCTTCAATAACTAATTAAACAATGGAAATGAAGCCTGGCATTCTGCTATGGAAGTGCCATCAGTAGAGCTAAATTAGATGTAAACTGTTATATTCTGGAATATGATAGATTCTATTCTGGAGGAAAAATTAAGAGCATTGATTTGTAATTTTATTCTTATTATCATAGAATCATAGAATCCTTAGAGTTGGAAGGGACCTCTGAGGGTCATCTAGTCCACCTCCCCTGCAAGGAACAGGGACACCACAACTAGATCAGGCTGCCCAGGGCCTGATCCAGCCTTACCTTGAAAGTCTTCAGGGATGGGGCATTATTTTTAGCAACAGATGAGCATGCAGGACATTTCTGTCTTCTCCAGAAATCCTATGTTCTATAATTCCAGTGGAGATATTCCCCAAGATGTGGTTTTTAAGTACGACAAGTAGTGCTTCCCACATTCATCTCACTCAGAAAAGACAATATTGAAATAGCCTGAAATTAAATCCCAGCCATCGAGAAGTGATTTCTGAGAGACTAGGTGAGTTCAGTATCCAGAGAGGAAGTTGCTGAGTGCTAATCTAGCATTTCAGAAGGCCAACCTACTCAGGCAAAGTAAGAGAATGCCATTAATAAAATGCCATCATTTTGATTTTCCTTAAAGAATGTGCTGAGAGCTAAAGAATGTCTTTACATCTTTAAAGGAAAAGCAGCTCGTAGAGTCTCACTTGCCTAGAAACTATACAACAGTTTGCTACTTCCTTAAATCTGAGCAAAAAAGTCAGAGAACAGCGTAACAGGAAGATCTCTCACTAGCCTAGTCAATATAAAGGGACTGGGTAGTTTTAAACAAATAAATAAATGGTTTATTCCAAAGATGTTTATGCTGAGAATACATACAAGGCTATGCATTTCTAGGTGCTCACAATGATAGCTTCATCCACATACACATCTTCTGACACATATGAGAAAAGTTGTAGAGTAGGTCCAGCATAAATACTTCGGGGATGTAAAACTGCATGTGACTCACCATTAAATCATGGAATCCAGAGCTAAGGCTGCTAGTCTCCTCTGTGTGTTCTGGATAACCTCCACTGCAGTACACAGTGCCTCTGACAGCTGCAAAAAAGATGAAGCAACATGACATCACCTTGCTTGCCTTTAAGTTTGCTGATCATTCACAGCAGTGAAAACGAGGGATCACTGAATAGCTCTGTTAAGACAACTGGGAATTCAAATGGTAAAAGAAACAATGCAGAATAACAGCCCAAATTTCACATCCAGCATGACAGCTGCTGAGCTGACCATGCCTGCTCAAAAATTGAATCTGGAGATTAAACATGAAAAATTACATTACATAGTTAATATATTCTTTTCTTGTGTGCAATTCCTTTCTCCTCACCAATACAGAAGACCTAGAAACAGTTCAAGAAAGTGGGATAAGGATGAGAAAAGGCAGGAACAATTGCTGAAGGGCAACTACAGGCACAGGGACCTTTCAGAGCAAAAGGAATGCAAATGATAGAGCTGAGACAGAAGTCTAAAATCATGAGTAGTGTAGTGAATAGAGACGGAATTTCAATCATCTGTGTGGAAAAATAAAAGAGGTAAGGAACTTTGGATGAAACCAGAAAGCAAAACCAAACCAAGCTATGATTCTGCACAGGTGTTTGGATTCTGTTGTACCTCACTGCAGAAGAGAAGGATGCTGAAAAACTACCTGGGCTCAAGTAACAATTGGATGTATTCATGGAAGAGAAGTCTTCTAGGGCTATAAAGCACAGCAGCACTACTACTCACATTAAAAGTCTTCCACTGAGAAGTGCTGGAGATTGAGAGAATATTTTAGGAGATATCACAATGTTCACACTGTTATTTTTTGTTCCTAGCCATTCATTCTGGCTATTGCCAGAAACAGGATACTGGGCAAGTCAGACATCTGTCACACCAAGCATCATCTTTGTCTTTTCAATAAATGCTTTTAAATAACTACACAGTTGGTAGAGATTGTCATCGTGACATTATTTTATGGTAAATCTGGAGTATCTCCATCATTTGGGAGCGGATCCAGGTTTCCTTTAGGTTGGAATATTTCAAATAATTACTTGACTCCTCTCAGCCAGAACATTTCAGCTGTGTACTGGATTACTCAACTTCAGTCATTGCCCAGTTGCTGAGTCATAATGTATTAAAACGGCTTGAGATTTAGAAAAGAAATAAAATAAATGAACAGCCCTTTCCCGACATACTTCTAACAAAGCTGTTTTCAACAGGATTTTTTTCAGAAAAATTAAGATTCAGATGGCACTCAGACATTTTCAAACAATGACCAAAAAGTAGAGCTAGAAACATCAGCAGAAGTCTTTGTCAAGTGCTTTTTCATTTGACCAGGACAGGCTATGAGCCAAGTAGAAAGACAGATATGAATATGGAACGTTTCTCTGCAAATATAAACAAGAAATTACAGATTATATATAAGCTTCCTACCAGCAGGAATAGTTCTGCTGTGCAGACACACGCAGAGTACACTGAGCAATGGGCTCTGTTACCACCTCTCAAGACTTCCATAAAACAGAACATTACCCTTGAGCAACAATTTAGATATAAGCTATGCACTGTTAAGCTAACCTCCAAAGCATCAATAACCCAAACACTTACAGTCCTCATGTAAGAGTACTCTCAGAACTCTAAATTCATGTGAGATTACATGTATATCAATATGGTATGTAGATCAATACGATAAGCAGATGCAGGAAATTAAGGCCAAATACATTCACATTGCACAGTCATACAAGTTGCTCCAAAGTTGCACTTCAAATACATTGACAGAATCACACTTGTTGTATTTATGTTATATTCAGAGCCACTGCACTTCTCTTTTTCAGAGCAAAGATTTTGCTGAAGAGCACTCTAGTGCATGCTCACAGTTTACTTTTCTAACAGCGCATGTGAGAGTACAGAAATAATTTCTGCATTGCATATACAGCGATCTAGTGTTCAGAGAGGACCTGTATAAGTGTTCATAAATATGCAGCCTGGGGGGAAATGGGAGTTTTGAGACTTCAGAAAACCTGAATAATTGTTGATGTTCATCAGGTTTGGGATGTGTCTAGACTGGCTTACCGCAGTAGTGTCTATTGCTAGTTTTTAAGCCTAGTTTTCACGTTACAAAACATAATAGTGACAAATCTGAAACTCCTCTAAATACAAAAGAACCCTACAAAGCACATCTCTTTTATTTGACAATTTCTAGTTTAATTTGAAAAATTGCTACAAAAACTTTCTATTTTGAATTTGATGGATGCAATTTCTACTTTTATATCCATCTTTGTTATTTTTTTTAAATATATATAAACCTTATCGCAGTCTAACATTGAATTAAATCTTTATTTTCTTCCAAAATTGCTTCAGAATTATCACCAGGAGTTTCAAAACCAATTATTATTTGATGTTCACACCTCCAAAACACTCACGGGTACAGAATTTCTTGGAATAGCTGCATTTTAAATCTGCGTAGCAAAAGCCAGTGGGAGAAGACCAGTTCAACTTTTTATGCTAACCTGTGAGAATCAGAAGAACAGCAGACACTCCCAGAGCACCCTGTAAAACTCTTCAGCTCTTCTAAATACTGTCTTTCATCAAAGGTTTAAACACAACTGCTGTAAGAGGCCCCACATCACTAGTTCTGTGTTAGCACTTGGTGCTTAGCACTTTGAGAGGGCCTTGAAACTCTTCGTGATAAGAGTGAGTTCAAAATGAGACCAAGATTGTCTCTCCCAAACTTGTAACAGTACAATCTGAAAAAACCTCGTGCTTCAACAGAAGTTTCTTTTGTAAGGTTTTTATATTACATATTAATTTTATATTACACTGAGTTTAGGTCTCAGCACCACGTAAAGCTGGAGGTCAATGAGGATTAAACGACGCTGCCATCAGAAAACCACACTTCCACTAAATATAAGATGCTTGGTTGGAAGAGCTGTGTTCAGATAAAGTGACTGTTGCAGTTCTCTGGTTGAAATGTTTCTGCACAAAGAGGAATCGATTGCTCCTCCACGTCACAGCAAGGGCCTCTCCAGTTTGGTTTTGCTCTGCCTCCCGTACAGCAGTTATCTCCCAGGCACAAGGCTAGCAGACACTTTAGGGATAACCTCTCACACTACTTCCTACTGGAAATGTTTCATTTGAAAAAAAAAAGAAAAAAAGAAAAAAAACAATAATTATGAAGGAGAACAAGGAATCCAGTCCAAATTTCTTTTGTTAGGCTTTTGTGGTTCTGGTTTGCTTATTTTGGGGGGACCAAAAGAAAAGCACAAACCACCAAACCACTCTCCCACCCAGAACTGTTGCTGGTAGAGTCTACTGAGGCATGTGTGGGTAAGCCCAGAAGAGAGAGGTACTTCTATGGGAAGTAACAAATCTGCAGAATGCAGATGTTAAAAACAAAATCCGTGACAAACCAGTCTGACACCTACACGAAGCTGAAATCTTGGTGCACAATTAGTGAATGCTCTGCTTGCAACATACACAGAATTCAAACAAGAGAGTCTGTGGGATGCAACTCAGAAAGGATTTTTCTCTGTCAGGTAAACTATGTCAAGGCAAGACTGCTAGCAAGTTTTCTTTTGTCTTGCTTCAGTTTGATGCATATCTGTTAGTCAGTTTTTAATTTACCTAAGCAGCACACAGAGGGCTAAGCGTAGGAGGCTTTTGCATACTTAAATACTATAAAAAGAAAGCCTTAGTACTGCTTCTGCACAATAATAATAATAATTTATCACTTCTTCAAGGATGTTTATGGTGGTACACAACTCATGTCATTGTCAAATGCAATAAAAACACCGAGTAACAAAACAAGTTTTCCTATATTTCCAATCAATTTAGAAACTCCAAATAACATAGCCAAGCAGATTTTATTAAGTATTTTCATTTACGATGGAAGAGGTACATCTCTGCCTCTGTACTCATTAGCAATAAAAATTATAGCCCCAAATACAACAGAATAGCCAAACAAATATAAAACTATCAGGTAGCAAGAGCTCTGACCAAACAGCTTTATCCTTTCTGACAGCTCCCAAACAAACCTCACCCTCCACATTCTGGGTCCATCTCTAAAAGCTGGACTCTGCATTTTGTTCTGAAGCTCAGCCCTGCTAAACCCTGCTTGAGGAGTGAAGTAAATCCCAGACTCTGAAGGCACTCTCTGGACCGCATGGACAAGTCAGCATGAGCACTGCTGGTGACTTCAACTGCAGCCATGCAAGAGACTGCATCTAAGCACCTGTTTTAAGCAACATCCATCTTTTAACCAGCCCCTCATATTACAGCCAGTGAATGAATATACCAGAGCACCTGTGCAACCTGCTCAAAAAGCAATCAAACAGGTCATCCAGCTCAGCATTAGCAGCTGTTTGCAGATGGATTTCTTGAGAGCTCCCAACACAGAACACCTCTAGGCTTTATGCGATGAAGACAAGAGGTAATGAAATAGAGAAGGTAATGGTTGTAACTTTTCAGGCGACTTTGATATGCGCCTACACAGTCAGAATTAAAGTGCTCATCACCCAAAGATGACCATCCCAGCTTTAAGCTAGAAAGTCCAAGCGCTGCCCTTAGCATAGTCCCAACAGCAAGGACCCCAGCAAGAGGTGGAAATTCCTCTTGGACACCAGGAAAACCTTCAGGGAACTACACCATCCTCCACCTAGTTCTGTCAACACCATCTGCTCTGCAGCACAGAGCCCAGTTAGCCTACACTTGCACAGTGGAGCATTGCTGCAGGCAGCGTGGTGAACCCATGCAAGAAAATGAATGAGAAAACACAACTTGGCATTTGTTCCATTTTAGAGGAACTGCAGCAGTACAAGTACTAGTAGATGTCCCATTTGCCAGCTGTGCATTACAGCTATCATTTGTTACTCCTATTCTAGCTCTCTGGCAGCTTCTCTAGTCCCACAGTTAACCTGCAAAAGAGCAGATGGCTGAGATGCAAACCAGTCTTCCTTACCACTTCCTTATGATGTCAGTGAGGGTATTGCCCCCAGCAGGGGCAAGGGGCAAACATTTTGAGGAACGAGCAGCATTGCTACCTTTTCACTTCAACCCCTGACATGTTCGTGGGCTAAGGACAGCAATGTTGCAGGCACTCCAGAGTATTTCAGTCACAGATTTATTCCTGGCATACCTGAGAAGACACTTAACCACAGGAGAGCACCAAAAAAATGCACCCTCACTGCGGACAACATCTCAAAACAGTTTGGTCCTGAGAACAGTGACTGGTGAATGGATGTTGATGAAAGATGAATGCAACAGCGAACGACAGAAGCAAAGGAAATAAACTGAGAATCACTGGGACACTACAATTTCCTATCCTCTCAACTAAAAGGAGAACGTTAGCCTCACAATCAATCACTGCAAGGATTGCCAGTACTGGAGAGGACCATTTTAAACAGGTGCTGAAGACACGGTTCCTGTAAGACCGTTAGCATGTACTTTTGCTTGAAGAAGAAACTGGCAGTTTCCCCAGCAAAGGATTTAGTGTACACCTTCTTGGGATTTCTCTACAGGGGTAAGGCTTTAAAGTGCAAACCTCCACAGAGTTAGAAATGCTATCTCAAAGAGCTGGAAAGCAAAAAGAAGGTCTGAGCAGTGGTTGTTCCAGAATATAGGCAGATATGAACACTGTCCTTTTCCAGGAAAGAGGTATGCATGGGCCATTCAGAGAATAACATGTTATACTTGCATTTCATGGAAAGGAGAGAAAACCTTCTTTGCGCAGCACTTTGGATAATCCTTCCTCTGTTCTCATAAATCTGGCCACAACACTTCAGTGGGTTTTCTGGCTCTTCCAAAAGATGGGAGAAGGTTTGGAAAAAATGCCGTATTTTTCATTGAGAGGCCACGCAAAGGGTTTTTCAAAAAGTCTCCACCACGTGCATTTGAGTTGTTGACTGACCTTCAAAACATAAATGTCAGGTATTTTTAATCATCGGAATCAAAAAGCTGGAAAATAATTGTCTGGTTTAAGAACCATTACGTTCTAATAAAAAGATTATCATAGCTAGCAGAGTCTCTCTTCCAAGTACTCCAAAAAGATGCCTATTTTGCTATCACTAAATGAGGGGAAAAATGTATTTTCACCACTAAAAGAGTAAACAATGTTATGCAAGGGTATGATTTTATTTCTGAAGGGCGTTTTTAAACTAAAACTTAGCATGTAATGCTGAAGCTACCCATGAATGCTGCATTTTGTTAATTTCAGACAGTAATGTTCAACGGCTTGAAAATTTTTAATGAGAACCGCCATCTCTGTAGATTGAAGACCTCGAAAAGCAGAATGTAAAGCTGATGTCTTGTTTAGCATCTGAAAAAGTGGCTCCACCTTTAAGCAAACGGAAATTCTCAAACTTAATTTCTGTCCTTTTGGCTGCTGTGTGCTGCGGCATCCCACTAAGATGTTCTGCTCCAAACCACACAAAGGTGTGCAACGAGGATAGATATCCTTTCTAGATACAAACAAAAGATTTGTTATTACCTTTTAGCAACAGAGAAAACTATGCCTTATTTTCAAACTGAAGTTGAAGCCCTTGAACACCAACAAGTGCATCTTCCCTTGTGATCATCTGAACTAGCAATGCAGACTGTGAAATCAAGTTCTCATTATCAGATAACTGCAAGAAAGTCGAGGGGAAATTTAGACTGGATATAAGGAAAAGGTTGTTTACAGTAAGAGCAGCGAAGCACAGGAACAGGTTGCCCAGAGTGATGTGGATTTAAGGTCAGGCTGGATGGGGCTCTGAGCACCTGACAGGGCTGTAGATGTCCCTGTTCACTGCAGGGGAGTTGGACCAGATGGCCTTTACAGGTCCCTTTCAACTCAAAAGGTTTTACAAATACTAAAAGCTACATGATTCCTACATTCCAGCACAGAAGAAATGGGTCATTAGAGAGATCAAAGAAGGTGGCTAAGCAATAATAAAAGAGCTTATAAATTTTATGGCGTGTCAGGTTTGATCTGATATCTCACAACTAATTCCACATTTCTTGCGTTGGCAATACATCTGTAGAACATGAGCTGAATTCTCATGCGAGCGCATTAGTTTCTCTCACTCTGAGAGGTGAAGGGCCCTGGCGAAATTTAGTGTATCCTTGCTAGACTTGGTACTGGTCACTGAAAATCACAAATACATTAAGTAGATTTCTAAAAATAAGAGCTTAGTGCCGCTTTTGTGCCCTTGTTCCTAGGAGAATATTAATATTGTAATAGTTGGGGATGGAAAACCCAGAAGTCCATATCTTAATATTCTCTGACCGGAGTTATTTTCACTTTTATACAATACAATTTTAAAACCTTAGAGAGTCATGAAAACAAAAATGACAGCTTCTAAATGCATTCATAGAAGTTATAATAAAAACACACATTTCAACAGTTTAAATGTCAGCCTGTCTTGTTACCTATAATCACAGTGATTGAAGTTTCTGTAGTTCAAAGGCAATAATAGCAGTGATATAACAAGGAAAACCTATTGCAGTTCATTAGTCACGGTACATTAGAAGAAACAGATTATTGTGCAATTTTATGGTCATTTAAAAAAATGGTGCTTTCTTGAAACAGAAAGTCTCAGGAGATTAATATTTCACTCATTTTTCAGAGGCTGGATAAGCTGTATGTAGAAAACTAGCGAAAGCAAGCAGGCCGTGCAGAGGGAAGGAAGGAGCGACTGGAAGCTGCACACCCAGTGCAGCTTCAGCATCACGCTTTGTTTGTAGCGCCTGACCTACATCTGCGTATCCAAACACTTCAGGGGAGGGGAGAGCTCAACAGCTTGATCCGCATTTGAAAGATGTGATACACACCTCTGTGGAGAACAGTAAACAAGCAGTGTAGGGAGAACTTAACAGATTTTTTTTCCTCCAACGATTTCGAGCAATGTTACATCCTTCCAGAAGGCGACATGTATCAGTGTAATTTATGGGGATCTCTCCAAAAGTTATGCCTCCTATTTATTTCCACGGAAATCACAACGGTATTTGATAAAGAAAATTCTCAGCTACAAAGCATTATTTTCAAACACAGTCACCACCACTAGCTGCACATTTGCGGTGAGCACACCGCACTTGTAAGCAGCTGCATGGCTGTCTGGAGCATGGCTTTTCTTGTAGCAGTCACCACCGCTGAAACGCACCGCCCACCCCTCACACCCACTGCTTGGCCTCCAGAACCATTCAAAAAGCATCAATGAACATCCACAGGTGTCAGTTCTTTCACATGAAGGAATTCAATGACACCTCTTTGCTCCATATGCACTTCCATGTCAGATGCCATCTGTCACATAGCCACAAAATGTAATGGGATAGCGGTGGGAAGGTTCAGCCTCAACTGCCATCTGCCTCTGATATTGTGGGCCATCATAAAATAGGAGGCATTACTTTTGGAGCAGTCCTCACACTTGCTCTAGGATGAAAATAGGGCTTACGGCTCAATTGTAATTAATAAAATGATGAATCCTGCACTTGTAAGCTAAACTGAATCATTGTGTAGTAAAAAAAAAAAAAAGATGAGATTAAGCAGAAGCTTAGCTTTGTGATTTTAGTCAGTTCAATCATTGTGGAAAGAAGGGGTTGGGGAGAGGGTGAGAGAATGGGACAGACAGACACCGCTCTGATGTGGATATCAGTTAAGTACTTTAGGATATGCATCCAGCCATCAAGAAAGGAAACACAAGATATATTGAGTTCAGACAAGTATTTTCATTTGTGATACTTTTCATAGATTGGTTTTAGATTTGTATAAAGTGAAGCACTTTTTTGGAGGACGGATGGAGGGAGCTCAAACCCAGTTTGGCATATAGAAGGATCATCGCTTCGGAACGAGTCAGCGTTAGAAAAAAATTATGTTATAAAAACCATCTGTTCAGTTCTGAAAAGCAACTAAAAAAGAGAGGAAACATCAGGAAAGGTTAGGACAGAAGTAAAAACAAAAGAGAAACGCGATTCATTCCATGTCTTGAGTGCTCCAACAACCTCTGGTTGCCCTACTTTAAAATGAATGGAGCAGAAATAGGAACCTTGCAGAGAAGAGATGATCATCAAAAATGTATTATAGCCTGCAAAAAGAAAAGAGTGGGGATATGGCAGAGTTCTATAAAATCACGAATAGCATAAAGAGGGATGGAGAATGGCTGCTTAGCGTGACTTTCAGCAGAAGAATCAGCTGGATCACAAGAACTGCCAAGCGGCTGGCACGGCGAGCAGGAAGCAGTTCATGGTGCCTGTAAGCGAGCTGCCACCTCCCTGCTGCAAGATGCTGCGGATCGTAAAGCAAGCTCAGAAGAGGGAACAAAAATCACAGCCCATCATGTCATTTCAGGTACAAAGGCAAAACTTCTTGCTCAGGAAATACTGAGGGTTGCTTGAGTATGGGAGCGTGTACGCAGCTAATGGAATCACATGCTTGACCTTTCTTCGCACTCTTCTCCAGGTATCTGCTGGCGCCTGCTCTTGGAGGCAGGACAGGGCTGCCGAGGGGAGCTGTCACCTGCCTCTGCCGACTGCCAAATGCCACCACAAAAAAGCAGCATTAATTACATCCAATTTAAGCGTTGCTACTAAATGAAGGATTCAAAGTGAAAGGCTGAATAAGCTGTAGACCAATGTAAGAATACGTCTATGGAGAACGGTCCATTTTCTTTTCAACCAGACTGTGATACAAGGTAAAATAATTCTCACTAAGTTTTAAATTATAAATGATACGGTGAATTATTAATGTTAAAGGTGCACTAACCTCTATTCTGAAGTTCCACCGCTCTGCTCCCTCTGTTTAACATTTCTTTGGCAACTCAGGCCAGCTTCACTGGAGGTAAGAAGCAGCAACCCCTTTTTATGCTGCAATTCAGAGCACAGAGCCTGCACACAGACATCTAACCTGGGAGCTCCTCAGTCTCCAGCGAGGATGGTACATGACGACCAGTACCAG
The DNA here is from genome assembly GCF_002078875.1 of Numida meleagris. Lineage (NCBI taxonomy): Eukaryota > Metazoa > Chordata > Aves > Galliformes > Numididae > Numida > Numida meleagris. The sequence goes on from NC_034416.1 coordinate 16,180,716, forward strand.
AACTCACAAAAGTTTAACCCAGTGGCAGTGATTCATGCCACTGTCCAAGATCTTTACAAGCTGCAATGAATCATACTGAAAGCAAAGCAAACATACAAATTAAGTGCTTAGTCTCGCAAGCATCTGGCACCTGAGCTGAAACTGCTCCTGTTTGATCTAGGTGTTGTATTTCTCCAGAGGGGAGGCAACGAGGTGGGCATCAGTGACATATTTACAGCTCTCCACCTCCTCTTGCAGTTTAAAGCCTTCAGCAATGGCTCCCAAGCAAAGAAACTGATGTGGGCAGTGCTACAGTACGCCACGCTCCGCAGCGCCCACCTCCTGCTCCACTGCCCTGGGAGCAACTTTCCCATTCATACTGGAAATATTTGTATCTCCTTCTGCATTACTGCAGATATTTTCACACGCTGGAGAAATTCCAGCTGGGGAGCACAGGAAATTACAAGAGTCTTAGTGGGAGAGAAGAGTAGCACTATGTCTTCTATAACCAACACATTTCCCAGATCCCTAACCACCGTTTTAAGACTACATATTTAACTTCACTCAGTATGTAAGATCTTCTTGATACTAAACAGTCATTCAAAAGCTGAGAGCTAAGAAACCACACGCCATGCAGAAACCAGCCTCTGTTCAAGTTAAAGCTACGTTGCTACATTATGTGTGAGTAGAATTTTAAAAATCTGGATATTTTCTACTCCTCTACTATGCAAATTAACTGCACCATGCACAACTCAATTGCTTATTCCAACAACAGCAGGAAACCCAGGTAAGCTAATGCATCTTTTTTTTTTTTAATTTACTCTTCAAATTTCATGATCACCCACAGCACGTTACATTGCAAAGGACTACAAGCTGACAGCACGCAAGGTGAGGATTCCATTGCTTGCAACAAGCATTGCAAAACTGGCAAGAAAATGACAGTTTTAAAAGCTAATTGCTTTAAAATAAAGATACTATTATTATGGTAAATTGTTCTTGGGTTTTCTTCTTGGGCAAAGCCTTAAAACATCTCCAACAATCAGCAAAGCCCTCTCAAGAGCACAGTTTTATATATGTCATTATGAACCACAGACAATCACCCACTTCTGAAAGGGTTAAGAGACATTTAAGCTTTTGTAATCAAACATGGAAATGAAACCACCTTGTGGCATTTACTACCTTGATTAAGTAAGACTGCTCTTTACAGCTAGGCAGTCTTGTAGAACTACATTACCACCTTTTTTTCAGTCTGTTTATGTAGCTCTACCATCATTGCTAAGACTCTGCAGAAAGCACAGTCCACCTCCCTCACAAAGTCTTCCCTGGTTGGCAGCTCCAAAGGACAGTACGCAACTAAAAGGGCCTTACATTTCCCACAGCTTCCCTTCGTTGTCATATGACAGAGATAAAACAATGGCAAGAAGTTAGAAATTATTTAAGTGTTTGCATCCTTTCAAAGCCAATTTGCTTGAAAGGCCTTCTTTCTTTCCCAAAAGGGTGGTATTGTTTTAAGCACAATCTTTGGTCCTAGGATCTACTCAGGGCTTAGATCCTATCTGAGCAAGGATTTAGATGGCCCTAGCATCTACTCAGGATGCTCAAAGAAGAGTTGAATCTGTTCTCAACTGCTGATGAAACATTCTTAGAACAAAACAAGGGTGACGCAGCTTGCTCTAATGTACATGCAACATATTTATTTTGTGGAACATAAAGAAGCACTGGGAATGCCTGCCAAGAAAGAACAAGATAATGTGAATTTTTCAGCAAGTGCTAGGTCAGAATAGCTATTTCCCTTGAAGTTGTTGAGAAATGCATCAGAAGAGGTTAGAAGACTAGACTGAGGTGGTCTCAAACCACACTGGACATCTTATTTGCTAACAACAATCATAAGGAATCATTCCACTATATGCAAGTCATTCAGTTTCATCTTGGAAGGCACGTGTAGCCCTTTCCCATTGCCCATATCCCTTCCATTTCCCAAAAGTATTACAGCAAAAGCATGAGTAGCACAATGTCTTTAGATAAGAGAAAACTTCTGGGAAAAGAGATTTACTGAAGAGGAGGATGCTGTAACAGATGGAACCAAAGTAAAAGACTTAAATATTTTTTTATTGGCAACGCTTCAAGGTTTTTTGGTCAAAGAAGCCTCAACCAAAACAATGTTACAATATGAGTTTCAGTAAGATCTGACGGAAAATTATGTATTCCCAGTGCTGTATTTCTACTATGTGGAAGGTGGTCAAGCGATGAAAAACAGATTCTGAAAAGCTGTTGATCTTTCACTCCTTTACAGTGAATTTTTAATAATTTTGTTTCTGTTCCTCTCATCCACTTTGTATCAGAAAAAATATTTCCTAATGTCCTTTTCAGATTTTCAGCTGTGCAAGGTAATATCTGAGTAACAGCTGTACTGCATGTTATATTTGACAGTCATTGAAGTCAACTGGCTTTAAACATTTCACAGCTGCGAGACTGGCCGACTTCATATCCTCCTTTGACATGACATGACATGCATGTGCAAACATAAAATAGACGTGATATTTGCAGCTAAAAACGTATAAGAGAATCAAGATACATTACCAGATGATGATTTTCCATTTGTTTTCCACTGGTTTTGAGGTTTTTCTTTTTATAGGTATTGGATCTCCTAAAGAAGACAACACAACTGAACATGAAGATAATGCTCTGCTCTATCCAGATGTATGCATGCACAACTAAACAGATTCCTCTGCCAGGATGCAGAAACAAAGGAGGAATGAGATGAATGTGAAACACCCCTCATAAACTTCAAAAGTTGATTAGAGATTTTATTTTAAAAATAATTCTCTAAACATTGCAGGAAATCTTGCTTAGCCACTGACTGATAAGGAAAAGGCCACTGACCAAAACTGAAAGCAAAACCCTAGATGACTACAGATTTGTTTTCTTAATGATGCAACAGACACTGACCACAAACTGATTTTTGGATTTGAGCTACTCGCATGTGGAATGTATCTCTAGTTCTGCCACAAAACCAGCCTTGGTGGTGGTGGGTTTTTTGTTTGTTTTTTTTTTAAATCTTCATTACTGTTATCTCCAGCTTTCTTATCAGCCAGCAACTGACAAAAAAAGTGAAACAGAAATGATTCATATGCACTGGGAATAGATGCAAGTGCTACTTTGTTTTAGAGCTGTTCTCTTCTTCCTGACAAAAACACCTGCTGAACTATATTTAGTGTTTATCTCCTTCTGGATATGTCAGGTTAGCACAGAAAGATCTAATCCATAGATTCCATGGTCCAGACTGCTTAAAGTCAGAAAGGAAAGAGAAGTGTTTGTTTATATAGCAGGATCCTTAATAATGGCAGACATCACATTCTTACACCACAGAATCACATCTTTCGCAATGTAGAATCACATCTTTATGGTGCGAAACAAACAATACCACAAAATTGTTCAGGACATTTTCTTTCTTCCACAGCATGGGAAAAAGACAAGAGGATTTTTTAACACAGCCTCTGTTACTGAAATGATTAAATATCATTCCAACATACTCGTATCTGGATCCTCAGTAACTCCTTGCAAATATCTCATTGCATCATTATATTTTCAATGTTGGACTGTTCTTGAAAGGTGCTAGGAAAAATGTTTATTCATAGTGCAAAGCTATACCCTTTCTGTACGTTTGCCCAATCTCAATGCAAACTCAAATGCTAATAGAACATTCCGAATTATTTTTAAAATTTTAGATAGAATCCAAGTCCCATATTTTTGGTTTCTTCTAAAATTAACATTCAAGGACCAAATCCTGTAAAATTTGTCTCACAAGTAACTCATAAGAATGCAAATAAATCCTTTCAGTTCTGCAAAACAGACACAATACAGATACTCCAGCAATTACACATTCCCCTTTCAAACGACGCATTTCAGGTTAGCTTAACTGTAACAAGAATGGATGTGAACTAAACCTTTCCCTTAGGAAGTTAATACCCAGGTATTTTCTTCCCCAGAAAATTTTGGAGAAGTACATTGTGTATTTATATACTTAACAAAAAAAAAAAAAAAAAGAAAGTGTCCTTAATTCTTTTTTGAGGATTTGATCCCTCTTTGAGGATTAAAAGGAACATAGCCTTCCACTGTGCAATACTTGTATCTGGTCATCTACAACTTCCAAACCACAACACGTACAGTGCAGCATTACCACTTATCTGACCTTTTCTGTCTTTGTTTTTAACATGTACATCTTTTCACTGCAGGACAAAACTCTATTTTTATAAAGATGGTCACGCTAAGCAGGTGCTACAGCCTGGCACAATGAAAAAGTTATTTTACCTATGGAATGGACCTTGTTCAGCATACCAACTGCTGCTTGGAAATCTGTGCTTTGAAAACAATTAAGGATTTTTTAATTTTTTTTTTTTACTCTTTTTTTTCTTTAGTTAAAGCCATCAAACATTGTTTCGATTACTCTTCCGGGTACTGTCATCTTACCTCGATTCCTGAAAGTTTCCTATGGTTTTACTCATTAAACACTGACATTTGGGATCTCTGCATTTAGCTACATGCACAACAGCACTGAAATCTTGCTTCCAGATACTTTTAGATGAACATCTGTCCCTGATGTTCGCTGCTAGAAAACATCAGCTTTACAGTAACTTTCATAAAAGTACATCTCACACAAAAACAAGATCAAGAGCCCAGCCTTGCGTCAGAAGATATTTTTGATAACTAACAACACCTTTAAGTTGAAGTGTAGTACACATTTTTGCTGTTTCCCTCTGCATTGTTACAAACCTGACGTTGCAGTGCATTTCTCCTGTGCTCCGTGGCGCTTATATACTTGCATGATGTATTATCACTCAGTGATTATTTCTTTCAGCTCTGTTCCAAGGCCGAGAAAAGAACTTGGCTTGGAGCTGCCATGGCACTGCAGCCAAATGGTTACAAGAAGCAATTGGGCAACAAGCATGAATGGTCTTTTCATCACTTTTATTTAAGATTATATTGGTGAGGGATTATTTTCCTCCTGTTTAAACTCCATACACAATTTTGCATGGCACATCTCACCAGCACACAGTAACAAAATGCAGCGTTTCCAAGGGAAACAAAAGGGAGCATTCCCAGAGGGCTGAAGCAAGGTGGTAGCACTGAGGATACCTGTGCTCACCCAACATACGAGGGCTGCTGTCGTTGCTATGTCATCTCAGCTTGGAAGAGGCCAAAAAGAAAGTAGTAGGATGAGAATAAGAAAGGATAGGATGAGAGGGAGCGGCTTCAAGTTGCGCCATGGGAGGCTGAGGTCGGATATTAGGAACAATTTCTTCTCAGAAAGAGCAGTTCGGCGCAAGCACAGGTTGCCCAAGGGGGTGGTGGAGTCAGTGTCCCTGGAGGTGTTTAAAAAATCATGGAGATGTGGTACTTGGGGACATGGTTAGCAGGCATGGTGGGAGCGAGTTGATGGCTGGAACAGATGATCTTAGAAGTCTCTTCCAATCTTAAGGGTCCTGTGAGTGCCAGTGCTGCAGGTCAGGGTGCTCCAAGGGAGCAGCCATAGCCCCATCTCAGCCCACGCCATTCCCCTGCGTAGCGCTTCACACCCCACACACATCAACACACTCTGAGAACCAATACCTTGATGTTTGGTTCACCAGCACTAGTGGCTCTAACACGGGGCTAAGTATGTTTCACCCAGTTTCTGTACACATACTGTCGATCACCACTGTAAAGAGAGACGGTGGATCAATAAACTGAAAAGTTTGCCACTGCTAAGAAAAGAAGTTGGGAGGAAAAGAAAATCAGTTTGAGCTGGACTTCTCTTAACTAAAAAACCTTGTGGATTTCTGCTAGCTCTAGTACTTACCCTCCTGTGCAAAGAACTAACTTCTCCCCAGCTCTTTTCTATTTGAAAGGCTCAATTTCAGCATCAGTTTTAATGTAAAATTATCATGTCAAACAAGAGGATTGCATCAGCCTGTTAAATCAAAATCCTATAAAATACACAGGATGAGGATTTAATAAAAATTCTGTAGGTGTGATGGAGATACTGCAACTCCATAATGCACAGGTGAAGAAATTAGTGGAAGATACTCTTTATCATTAATGTACTAAAGAAAATAAATGGGAATGTGGGGAAGCAAGCCCTTCAAATAAAAATGCATTATTGAGAACAGAAATAAAGCTAAAATAGAATCTGTATAACACTTGTGGTAGGTGGATCCCTAATTAAACGGTTGTCCGGGACATTGCTGAGGGGGAAAAAAATCCCCACAAAGACAACACATCTATTTATAAATTGGTTTCTCAGCCAGTTTAGTTCCTGAAATCCATTTCATTTGATAGAATCACAGCATGGCTTGGGTTGGTACCTCAAAGCCCCCCAGCAGCTCTAGGCTGCTTCCCCCCCACCAGATCAGGCTGCCCAGGGCCCCATCCACACTCAGGCACAGCTCCATGAGGCTGGACCTGGCTGCAGCAGCTCAGAGAGACCTGCTCAGTTCTCTGCCCCCTCACTTGTACCATTGCACAGTCAAAGTTAAGAGTTACAGGATTCAGGAAACTGAGTTTACATTTCAGCTCTCCAAAGGAAATAGAAGCAACTGTCCTACCACCAGCTGCAGGATTTCCCATTATTTACTGACGCTGCCAAACACCCCCTGAGCCACCTCTTTGGCAAGAGGAACAGACCCAGCTCTCCTACATTCATTTTTTGGAGAATGTTTTGTTTTCTGGGTGAGAAACAAAGTCAGAGCTGACTGTATAGGTGAGGAATGCCTTTTATACTTCACTGCATTTACAAAGCAGCTGCCCCTCAGTATGTACATAAACTGCACAAGGCACAGCAGTGGGTGGCTATTAGCAGTACACTGAGGGCTGTGCTGCTGTAGGGGGGTTTATCAAGCAGTGACAGAGGTACTCTCATGGGCTACGTGCATTTTCCATGGTTTTGAGCAGTCATCATCTGGGAGCTGCTCCCGGATCCTGGTCCCAGGGGAGCCACCGCACACTGCTCTGTGGGGCATCCCCTTCCTCCCCATGGGGCTGAGCAGCTCAGGATCCTCCTTCCCGAGGGCAGGGCTCCTTAGGGAAGAGGACTGGGAGATTGCCAGAGGGACTGGGAGTGATCGGAAAGGCGGCTCTGGGCACTGACAAACTGGGAACTACAGCTTTTACTTTACTGAGAAGCAACTGTTATTTAATAAACCAACAACAATCCAAAGGAAAGGTGAACTCGGGCTAAGGAGGCACTTCAGCATCTACGGAAGAAGGGAAACGCTCTTCTGATGAGCCTGGGGACAGACAACAGTCGCCAGGGGCGCGGGGCTCTTCCCTCAGTCACGACATCCTGGTGGTCCTTTCCCTCAGAGTTGCAGCTGTGAGTGCCAGGCTGGGTCGAATTCACCGCGAAGGCCCCCGCCAGCTCCATCAGCTCCCGGGAGGTGCCTGCCCGCAGGTACTGCCAGGCCTTGCGCCCGCTGTAATCCCTGAGGCTGCTATCCGCCTTGTATTCCTTCACCAGCACCTCAATGAGCGACGCGTGTCCCTGCTGGGCAGCCAGGTTCAGCGGGGTGAACCCACCCTTGGCCGTGCGGACGTTCACGTTGACGGGACAGCCCTTCTCCCGGGCGCGGGAGATGACCTCGATGAAGGTCTTCTGCTGGCCGTGCTTGGCCAGCCAGTGCAGGACGGTGAATCCCGTCACAGGGTCTGCCGCGTTCACCAGGCTGGGGTCCTGGTCCAGCAGCCTCAGGATGTTCCCCGCGTCACCCCCAGCCGCCGCCAGCAGCCACTCACGGTGCAGGATGAACGACAGCACCCTGGGGCTCCGCTCCTGCTCTTGCTGCCCTGCCAGGAGGCCGCTGCCACCGGGTGCCATCCGCATGGCAGCAAAGTGCCTGGAGCAGCTGAGGCTGCTGCTCTGCAGGAGCCTTTCCCTCAGCTCCTTCCTCCAGCTGCTGCCACGGCCACTGCAGAGCCTGCCCGCAGCCCTGCTGGGCTGGGTGACCTTGGGGCAGACAGCTCTCTGGGCAACACCAGCTGCTCCTTGCTCCGCCCAGCTCTCTGCCCACTCCAGCTGGGCCATGGCACTGCCTCCTGACAAGCTCACCACACTTTGGGCCTCTGCACTGGATGGAGGAAGAGCTGCTCCACACTGCCCTAACAGACACAGCTCTGCCTAGCAACGGCGGAACCCCAGCACCTGACACACGCCCCAACTGCTGCCCCAACGTCACTCCCTGCCTCTGGCAGTTGGGGCACTCCAACCCACAGGGCCGCAGCTCCCAGGCCTGCTGCCCTGCGCTCCCTACAGCGTGTCCAGGACCTCACACCTGGATGCTACGGAAACAAAGCAGGCCCATTATCCACAAAGCAGGAGAAGGCGCTTGACTTTCAGCAGCAGGGCATCCACACTGAAGCAGAAGTGCGTGCTTCATCACTTCTCTTTGGTAGAACTCACTCTAGTTCACTGACATCAAGAGATTTACTGCAGGCATATTGAAGGCTGAGAGCAGAGCTTCAGCTAAGCATGGAACTAATGGATGGTCTAAAGACAATCCATACAATTTGACCGTGCATAGATCAGATGAAAAGAGAAATCCTCAACAACTGCCCTCCGCCAGCAGCGGATGGAGCAGGATGGGCCGAAGCTTCTGCAGCCACTCCTCACCCCGTCCTTGGGTTTGTGTGTCTCAACAGCCCACACCTGCAGCACGAGCCCACACAAGCCTTTATGATGGCAGGTTCCTTTGAGAAGCTGAATACAAATTTGATTTTTCCATGTTATATCCACTGTAGGAATTTGCATAATTCCCGATCTGAACAACCCCGAGATTTAAAAACTATCCTGTCTCTCTGCTTCACCATTAAAAAGAAGAAATAAAAGACACCAACCATAACCCAAGTGTGCAGCACTGCATCTGCTATTTTAAAACTCTTCCCTCCTAGTCTCGGGCATCACTAGCATTAAATTTAAATTATATTTAAGGAGGAATGATGTTGTACTGCATTCCAAGCACTCCACATAGGTGCAGCCTTTGGGAACACTAAGTACCTCCCAAATTCAAGTCCCAACCAGAGATGCCAACAGGACACTGTTCCTGAATCCTCACTTGACAATCCTACCACTCCTAACTTCTTTCGTGTACTCTAATCCACCAGAACTTGCCACGCTTGTGTAACCAGAGCAACACTGATTCAGGAGGATGCTGCACAGGAACACACAGAAACGTATGGAGGTTCAGAGTTCTGCTTGCACGCTGTATTTGCAGTCTTTTCAAAATTATCCTGTACGAAATACCAGTACACTTTCTAAGTACACATTCACAGAATGTATCCTGAATAAAATTTAATAGAAGAATGTTGAAAGGCAAATATGTGAGCAGTACAAGCCCCAGTTCCTAGCTTTTGTCGTTAGATTCATTTTTCTTCAGATCCCCACTGAAATTTGACTTTTATCATCAGGCACTCTGGACTTAAGCATTACTGATGAGAAGATCAAAGAACAGACTTTGAACAGTTACACTCTTCACTGATTTGGTGGAAACAAGTCATACAGATTAGCAGACTCTGCAATAACTTCTTACCACTCTCACCTTTTCTTTATCTTCCATTTGGCTTTACATTTTAGAACTAAAGGTTTTGGTATAAAGAGGGTGTCTTCCCAGCATGTATGACTGGGAAAAATGGAGATTTCAACACCAGATAAATTATAATAAATATAATGGCATAGGTAAAACTTAATTTTCTGTAAAAGCTGAAGTAGCTTTTCACTTTTAACCATTCTTCAAAAGGAGATTTCCATGTTATTGCACCTTATACAGTGACTACAGAACTACTGAATTTTAAAGTCACCTAGAGATAAGTAAAATGTTCTTGTCAAATCCATTTTAAAAGCTAAAGTTTTGTCCAAATGTGCTAATACTCGCAAAGCCTTCTCTGGAAAATTGCTTCCAGATGGAGGATGCAATTTTCACCATCAAAGCTAACCTGGAATAGCAGGTAGCATGAAGAGGCAGCCCTTCACCTGAGACAAGGACTTTGGCTCAGATCCCTTCTGTTTCTCATTCAACACAGATGAAAATGCATTAGCCATGTCCCTGGCAAGCCCTTAGCGCCTGTTCATGGGCACGTCCCAAGGGGCACGTTCTTCTGTGGATGGTGGCTTTGTTCTTAAAGCCTCCTGTTCACTCTAAGATAGAGAGGCAGAAATTTAAAATGCTTAAATATTTTCCAAAGACAACTTTTCCCCCCTCAACACCCACCTCTAACGCTTATCGGATCTGCGACTAGTTTTATTAATTTGGAAGTGTGTATTATTTTAGAAGTATGGTTTACTGATGTGTGCTCTAATGCTCATTTTTCTATAAATTCTGCAGTGCCCACCACAATACATTTCAGTAATCCAGCACACTCCCTTATTTTCTGTTTCAGTCAGAGTAGTTAAAAGTTGTGCTTATGAACAAAATGGCAGCACCCCATCACTCGGTGACCTATAGACTTGGAATTGTGACAAGCCACTCCATCTGCAGCACTGTAATGTTGTCAGAAACATACCCAAAGGCCTTCCCTCTGAGCATAACAGAGGTTCAGAAGGCAGAAGAGCTGATAAGCCTTCAGGGCATGGAAAATTATCTACATTCAGAGAGAAGGCAACGCTGTCAAATTCTGGCAGTTGCTATGTAGGGATGTGTAAGAAGCAGTCTCATTCTGTAAGCTTACCTGGCCACGCCATACAGGATGTTATAATGATGATGTTTGCATGTCTATCTTCATATCACAGGTGAATTGTTTGTGCTATGTGAGCAGCTATTGCTCTCGTAAGGCTCGCTGATGTCACAGTACAGACAAGTGCATGCTAAGCAATTACTGCTGTCCAACAGTACCAGCTAGCCATGTTAAGCCTGCAAAGTTTTCAGTTCTCACAACTAGTCTTTACAATAATTTGGATTTTTCTTCGCACACCTCATGGCACTGAAGGGAACTTTAACTTTCTCTAAACAATTAAGAATTGTAGCCTCTATCGCTGCAAATAAAAATACAGACATGCCCAAGAAACAAGGCACATACACATTTTTACATCTTTTGTTTTGCAGGGTTTGATTCATTACTCATAACACATAAGGTTGGTCACACCTCAGCTCTACTAGAGGTGTAAGCTGTATAAAGCTGAATGATTTCCTAAAGCTGCATAAAAAAAACCTCCACAACTGCCTTTTTATCTGAGAAACGCCTTCAAAGTACTCACTTAACACAGCTGACCTCACTTTGGCCAGCTAGATGGATATAGACACTAGTGTTACACGGTGTTCTTAGGATGCATGGGCACAAACTGCCTCCTTGCATCACAACCACAAATGAAAACAGCCAATGCAACTTCAGCACCTGCAATTTATGTCCTCAATAAAAAACGTGTCGTCTCCATGTAATGGGGAAGGTTAACATAGCACTTCACAGTAATCCAAAACCCATTTCTGGGAGCCCTGGGGAGAAGCTATTAAGCAGACCAGGTTTCCATAGACATTATTGACTCACTTGAGTAAACTGAACCCCAAGCAAATTTTACAGACAGCCTATTTTTTCCAGCTTCCTCAAGCAGAGAGATAGGAAGTGGGTTGGGAGGATGATTAAAATCCCTTAACATTCCTCAAACCTTTGACTTTATCACTTCTTCCAGAAAGAAGTTGCGTTGGGTTTTTGAGCTCCCCAGTGAAATGCAAGAGCCAAAGCTGGGTACAGGGTACAGACTACAGGGTACTGCTGCTGCCTGGTGCCCCAGTGCTGCTTTGGTGGGTGTTTGTGGTGAGGCCCCACTCTGTAAACACAGTCCCTGGTAAGTATTTTTTATCTGATCAATTATACATTTAGAGAAATGCAAATAGGTGATAATGGCAAATTCAGAGTAATCAAAGCATAAGGAGGTTTTCAACCCAAACTCACCACCCACAACTGAGAGGAATGATCTGCAGTACTTCCATAGTTTATCTGATGGAAAACCGATCTTCAACTGAACTGTGGGTATTTGACACTACCTTAAAATACGTGGAAGGATGTTAAATGCCTTTGCTGTTTTTGAAGTCTTTCTCCCTGGTCTCCATCCCCTCAGAGTATAGAAACCTATTTATGCCTTTTTTATTCCTATTATCTTTTACACTGCCCTCCCCCCCCCTCCAGTCACAATAAGAGGCAACAGGATAAAAATGCAAATCAAGCTTTTACACTTAGACTTTGATTAATGTTGTTTTAACAACAGAAACGCTCCAAACCCTAACAAGGCATTGGGTCTACTATGGGATCCAGGACCTCTGGGAGGACACAAGTGCTGCTAAACTGCATTTCATTATCTGAAGGATGATTCTTAAATATAAGTATATTCTAAAAACTGCAATAGATACATTAATTCCTTGTCTGGCAGCCAAGCCTGCTCATCAGTCTTCCAGACCTACTGTTCCTAGAAATAGAATGGCAAAGAGGTGACACTGCCCGCAGAAACCTCCTTCGTTAGAGATAGAGAAAGTGCAGAAGCTCTAATATCACATTTTGGGAAAAAAACAAGCACTTATTTGCAGAAGTCTGTTTATCCTTTGAAGTAGAAGTGTTATACAAACAGTTTAGATTTAGTGTCTGATGTGTAGTATTACAGCAGCAGTGATACATTTCTGCTATGAATTAGTGAACCACTGGATTGAGCATGCATTTTGATGTGTGCTTTACTGCATACCAGGCAAAGAATATGGTTTAGGAGAGCTTCTCAACACCAGCAAATTCTGAACATATCCATGAAGAATAGAAGTGATTATTGAGGGTTCAAGCTCTCTATAAAAGCATCTCTGTTAAGCTGTAAACCCTAATCATAGAATCATTGAACAGCTTGGGTTGGGAAGGGTCCCCAAAATGTACTAGATCATCTCTAAAGTTACATGATTTTTTTTTTTAACATAAATAGGTATTTTATTTTATTAATCCCAGCTAGATCACTCCAAAAGTAATACCTCCTATTTATTTCCATGGAAACTACAACAAAGAGTACAGTAACACAGTTTGAAAGCACAGATTCTCAGCTACAAAACTCTGTTCTTCCATACAGCCACCACCATGAGCTGTGCACTTTCACCAGCGATGAACAGGAGCCTGCATACCATGCTCATACAAATCTGCACCAGCAGAGGTGCCCCACTGTTGCCATCACCGCTACTGAAACACACCGCCCACTCCTCACTGTGCTTACACCCACTGTTTGCTCTCCAGAGGCACTCATGATGAATGTCAATGGGTGCCATCTTTTTCTGCATGGAGGAATTCAGTTCCACCCCTTTGCTCCATATGCACTTCCATGTCAGACCCCATGCTGTCAGAGTGCCCCTCTACTGCCATCCCACCAACATCCACCTCTGACATTGTGGGCCAACATCATAAAATAGAAGGTATTGCTTTTGGAACGGTCCTCACATATAGAAGCTGCATGGCAACCTACAGGCAAAAATGGAAAAGTTCCCAAAAACAACCCAGAGGTTTCTCAGAAAGTCATCATTATGATTCCAGACTCCCCCTCCCCCAAATGCTCTTAAAATTAGCCTCATTTATTACGCTGCATTGCTGAACGAGAAGTAATTAGAACTGCTCTCTAGCTAAAGCTGCTGATTTCCTTTTATACATTTTGCATTTCGCATAGTTTAGAAATTAAAATCTGCTTGCCCAGGATGGACAGGCCAAAACGCTTGAGAGGCACAATTCTTCAGTCTGCAACAAATTGGCTAAATCCAATTAACAAACAGTACCCAAAAATCCTAAATAAAATGTACTACTCTGTTTAAAATTCAGAAATGCTTAAGAAAAATCACATTCTGGAAGCAGTTGTGCAAGCAAAAGCACCACCAGGGAATTACGGATACGAGCGTGGTCAGAGCACACTCCATTGAGCTCCAACCACACATTATCCAATGGGAGCAGCGAATGGTGTCTGTGGGTGAAGCAGCGCTGTTCTCCAAAAGCCCGGCACCAAATCAGCTTAATTTGGAAGCTGTCTTCAGAACACACTGTTTTCCCCACAGAGAACAAATAGTATCAAGAGTTGAGAACTCTGGAAGGAAAAGATTAAGCTCTTAACAAGAAAAGAGATGCAGACTTATAAATACTAGTGTATTCAAACCAAAGGATGTTGGCCTTTGTTTTTCAAATACGTGTTTTTATTTTGGCAGAACACACTGATGAGGTGGAATCCAGTCATTTTTCTAAGCCTCCCCTCTGCCTTGGAAAAGGGGACATCAGGGGTAGTACCAGGAACTGTTTTCCAGTTCAGGTCAAGAGGAAAGAGCCCTACATAACCAACAGATGACAGGAAAGACCTGGATATAAATCCCTTCACCACCGAGCTCAGAAGCACGACCTCACTCGCCCTCCAGTGAAGAGAGGAGCCCCATGTTAATTCTGCAACAGAAAGATAGGAACAAAGGAAGGTGCTGGCTGGTTCAGAGGATCTGACCATGTCCACAGGGGCACATGACAGTGTATCTGTGCTCTCTCCTGCAGGCAGATGAAGATAAATGCTTGCGCTGACACTGGCTGCTTTCAGGACTATTACCCTATTAAACACAATCTCAAGTCCCTTTAAGATGATTAAAAACCATGGAATGTTTCTGATCAGCTGAGTGCTTGCACAAGCTCACTGTATGGCAAAGCTGATAGCCAGCCAAGCAGCCCTACTACGGTCCAGGACACCGGGACAACACAGCCCAGAGATGTTTCCAATTTCCTGATTATGTTCCCTCAAAGTAATATCACCCACAGAGAAAATCATAATGTATGATTTGTACAGTTGCAGCTTATAAAAGTTAATTGTAAGAGTTCCTTCTATCCCTGGCACAATATATACTTTTTAATAAATAACATTGTAATTGAGTACAATTGTCCACCACAATCCCATTCCAGGTACCCAAAGGCAATTAGATTAATACTTGCACTACAGAAGGATGTGCAACCATCACATAAATTAAGCTTTATGAAAAAAAGGCTTTGACAGAATAGCACTGCTATAAAACAGCAGTAAATGAGCACCATTTGTTTTAGAAGCTCGCTGCAAGTGCAGAGGGGCTCCCACATTCAGAATTTGTGTGATCACTGCTATAGCATTAGTTTTCTAACAGATAAGAAAAATTTTTCACGCATCAAGGATGGTTTGGAGGCAGCTTCATGCCCCAACTCATGAAATTGCTTCCTTTTTTTTCCTCCCATGGAAACAAACAATCAGAGAATGGCAGGGATTGGGGACCTCAAGAGATCACTGAGTCCAATCCCCTGCTAGAGCAGTTCCCTACAATAGGTCACACAGGTGGGCATCCAGGTGAGTCTTGAATATCTCCACAGAAAGAGAATCCACCAGCTCTCTGGGCAGCCTGTATCAGTGCTCCATCACCCTTACCATAAATATCTCACTGTGGTATTTTTTTTTTATTTTTTTTTTTAATTGTAAGACAGGCAAAGAGCTAGGAATTTCTTCGAGAACCATTAGAAAGACCTCAGTCAGACATCACCCACTGCCCCAGAGTGCTCCATATCTGACATTTAACTACTGACTGACTACTATGGATAATGCTGAATCCACACTTCAGCATTTCTCAACAGTTTTGGTCAAAAACAGGCAATCTCTGCTCACGGTTAGAATGGCATTAAGTCAGTGCTGCCATTCCAGACAGCACTGCACGCCTCCGTCACAGCAAGCACATGAAACTCGGCCCTAAGGAATATTCTCTGTATGATTTGAAGAACATCACAAGTTGCGTGCAGGCCAGATGAAAGCAGATTACGTGAGATTTTAATTACCCAAAGTAAGGAAAGTTTTGCCTTCTTGGTGCTTGAGGTTTTAAAGGAGCTTCAGAAAACAACACAATGGTTACAAAAGATAGCAGAAACGCTGCGTGCTCCTCTGGCTTCAAATGACAAAACAGTATTTATGACTTTCTACTAGAAAATGAGCGAGGTATAGAGCAATCAGAGCAAATGTGTTGTGACACATATCAAGACCTTATCCCCACTGTAACTAACCAGAGGGGAGCTCAAGGGCGCGCATTTAGAAACCAGAGACAGTCCGTAGAGTTTTGTTACTTCCCCCCAAGAACAATGAGAAAAACTTGTCTCATATTGTAAG
Source organism: Numida meleagris (assembly GCF_002078875.1). NCBI lineage: Eukaryota > Metazoa > Chordata > Aves > Galliformes > Numididae > Numida > Numida meleagris. The sequence continues at coordinate 16,196,812 of NC_034416.1, forward strand.
GTTAGTTCTGACAAAGCTGTTGGGTCTAGCATCATTCAAATACCTCAGACTTAGTCAAGTAAGTAGATAAGCAAAAAAGAATAAAAAACAAAACACTGATTTTTCAATTTAATGTACCACAGGCATCTAAATTCAGCAACTGCAATCGCTTGTAGGAACATACATGTCAAAAGGAATTTAAGGAATCCAATACTTTTGAAGAATCTTCTAATGGAGACCTATAAAATGCCAAGTTATGCCCCGGCTAAGTAATTTTATGCATTAAGGTGATGTGCTTTGAAGAAAATCCAGGAAATCTGCATGACAATACCTCAGCTGCAGAATTACGAGGAGAATGCTTCATGTTCCCCAGCCTCCCCTTGAAACACGAATGCTTTCAGTGAAATGCGGGTTTATGCTACGCCACTTTGACCTTTGCAGTGTTTTATATTTGAGCAAATGGGCATTCCACCCGTATCCCAGAGGCTAGTCAGACTGTAAACAGGAGAAAACGAGGAATTGCAGCCAATCTAATTACAGAATATTGAAAAGGTCAAAGAAGTGCACCAAGCCAGTATAATTTTCAAAATGAAAGTTATCAAGAGCTCTTGGATAAAAAGAAGCACAATAGAAATAAAGCATGCCACCAGTACTGACGTTCCAGCCTGTGGAAGGGAGCAACCCATGGGTCCTATCAGGAGCTGGAAAAACGCAAATCCATCTCAATGTGGCAGCCTAAGATAGGTTTCAAAATGCCACGCAATAAGAACTGTCTACTAGTAGTTTTTACTAATACTCCAGTTCACTTAGGTTAGAATTTAATTGCACCAATTTTAGGGGCAAAAAAGCAGTGGTGGAACTACTGAACTATCACCACTATATGGCCACAATACAGCCAATATTCCCATAGAGCCTTACACACTGTGGAAAAGAGATACCAGCCATGCACAGCCATTGTATCCATAGAACTGCTGCCTCTGAGTGAGCTGAGCAATTAGTTAGTTAACTGTTTTGACAAGGACTCCAAAAGCAGAACAGTAACTGCTGGGGTTCAAACTATTGGGATAATATCCATGAAATCCATGATAATCTCCCTTCAAAGGTTCACTTAAAAGGACTACGGTCAAGCAAATGTATCAGGAGAATTTAATATGTATCTGTAAAGCAATGGTACATAAGTGTGCTTCACATACATTTGGGTAATACGTCTCAGCTAATAAGAATAAATATGAGCTCCGAAATGAAGGCAGTGGGAGGAGAAGAGCAAGGCAAGTAAAATAAAGAAGCCTGTATTCCCTCTCAAAGAGAAGAGGGCTACTCTGCAAAGGCTCTGGGAAGGACAGAGCAATCCAAAAAGGCTTAAGCAGACAGATGTCGCCTTGAGAGATGGTAAGATCTGATTTTACTGGCTAAATCAGTGTCAAAGAAGAGAAAAGGAGAAGAGACACGTCCCTAAGGCAGTGCTGGCCACTCGACACAGGGCTGGGAAAGCAGGATGGGGCCCGGCAGCGCATGGTACCAGGGCACACACACCCTGACCCCTCAGGTCCCCATGGCACGGGGCGAGCTGCAGTGAGCATGCCTGCCCGTGGTGCTAGCACAGAGCTTGCTGCAGTGCTGAGAAACAAGGAGCCGCCAGCTACAAGGCTGCACGTACTTCATGTTACCCTTTTGCTACCAGAAGCAATTAACAATGCAGGCATTACTTAAACCTGAGCATCACAAGCAAGTGAAGGGACCCTTCAAGACTCTGGCTGTGACAGGGGATGGACACGACAAAGGCCATCTGAGCTCTGAAGGAAACGCTGCTGTCTCTTCTACCTGAGAAGGTATCACTATCCAGTATCATCATGACAGCTTGAATTCACACAAAACAATTCTGAAAAGGTGCAGAGTGAACCATCAATGCACACTCAGAGCATATCCCAATAAGAGAGGCTGAGCGGACATTATTGCTACCACAGCCGGTGCTGTTCTGGCGATGCTTTCCAGAGGAGGAATTCTTTAATAAACGCCTCCAGACAGGACCGATCGGTGCCACACGTACAAGACCTGGCTGCAGCAGCTCACAGAGACCTGCTCAGTTCTCTGCCCCCTCAACTGTACCACCACATAGTCAAAGAGTTAAGAGTTTCAGGGCTCAGGAAACTGAGTTTACATTTCAGCTCACCAAAGGAAATAGATGCAACTGTCCTACCACCAGCTACAGGATTTCCCATTATTTACTGACACTGACAAACACCTCCCGAGCCTTCTCTTTGGCAAGAGGAACAGACCCAGCTCACCGCCATTCATTATTGGAGAATGTTTTGTTTTCTGGGTGAGAAACAAAGTTAGAGCTGACTGTATAGGTGAGGAAAGTCTTCATATTTCAATGTATTTACGAAGCAGCTGCCCCTCTATACGTACATAAACTGCACAAGGCACAGCAGTGGGTGGCTATTAGCAGTACACTGAGGGCTGTGCTGCTGTAGGGGGGTTTATCAAGCAGTGACAGAGGTACTCTCATGGGCTACGTGCATTTTCCACGGTTGTGAGCAGTCATCATCTGGGAGCTGCTCCCAGATCCTGGTCCCAGGGGGAGCCACCGCACACTGCTCTGTGGGGCATCCCCTTCCTCCCCATGGGGCTGAGCAACTCAGGATCCTCCTTCCCGTGGGCAGGGCTCCTTAGGGAAGAGGACGGGGAGATTACCAGAGGGACTGGGAGTGATCGGAAAGGCGGCTCTGGGCACTGACAAACTGGGAACTACAGCTTTTACTTTACTGAGAAGCAACTGTAATTTAATAAACCAACAACAATCCAAAGGAATGGTGAACTCGGGCTAAGGAGGCACTTCAGCATCTACAGAAGAAGGGAAACGCTCTTCTGATGAACCTGGGGACAGACAACAGTCGCCAGGGGCGCGGGGCTCTTCCCTCAGCTACAACTTCCTGGTGGTCCTTTCCCTCAGAGTTGCAGCTGTGAGTGCCATGCTGGGTCGAATTCACCGCGAAGGCCCCCGCCAGCTCCATCAGCTCCCGGGAGGTGCCTGCCCGCAGGTACTGCCAGGCCTTGCGCCCGCTGTAATCCCTGAGGCTGCTATCCGCCTTGTATTCCTTCACCAGCACTTCAATGAGCGACGCGTGTCCCTGCTGGGCAGCCAGGTTCAGCGGGGTGAACCCACCCTTGGCCGTGCGGACGTTCACGTTGACGGGACAGCCCTTCTCCCGGGCACGGGAGATGACCTCAATGAAGGTCTTCTGCTGGCCGTGCTTGGCCAGCCAGTGCAGGACGGTGAATCCCGTCACAGGGTCTGCCGCGTTCACCAGGCTGGGGTCCTGGTCCAGCAGCCTCAGGATGTTCCCAGCGTCACCCCCAGCCGCCGCCAGCAGCCACTCACGGTGCAGGATGAACGACAGCACCCTGGGGCTCCGCTCCTGCTCTTGCGGCCCTGCCAGGAGGCCGCTGCCACCTGGTGCCATCCGCATGGCAGCAAAGTGCCTGGAGCAGCTGAGGCTGCTGCTCTGCAGGAGCCTTTCCCTCAGCTCCTTCCTCCAGCTGCTGCCACGGCCACTGCAGAGCCTGCCCGCAGCCCTGCTGGGCTGGGTGACCTTGGGGCAGACAGCTCTCTGGGCAACACCAGCTGCTCCTTGCTCCGCCCAGCTCTCTGCCCGCTCCAGCTGGGCCATGGCACTGCCTCCTGACGAGCTCACCACACTTTGGGCCTCTGCACTGGATGGAGGAAGAGCTGCTCCACACTGCGCTAACAGACACAGCTCTGCCTAGCAACGGCGGAACCCCAGCACCTGACACACGCCCCAACTGCTGCCCCAACGTCACTCCCTGCCTCTGGCAGTTGGGGCACTCCAACCCGCAGGGCCGCAGCTCCCAGGCCTGCTGCCCTGCCCTCCCTACAGCGTGTCCAGGCCACGGGGGGACCTCACACCTGGATGCTACGGAAACAAAGCAGGCCCATTATCCACAAAGCAGGAGAAGGCGCTTGACTTTCAGCAGCAGGGCATCCACACTGAAGCAGAAGTGCGTGCTTCATCACTTCTCTTTGGTAGAACTCACTCTAGTTCACTGACATCAAGAGATTTACTGCAGGCATATTGAAGGCTGAGAGCAGAGCTTCAGCTAAGCATGGAACTAATGGATGGTCTAAAGACAATCCATACAATTTGACCGTGCATAGATCAGATGAAAAGAGAAATCCTCAACAACTGCCCTCCGCCAGCAGCGGATGGAGCAGGATGGGCCGAAGCTTCCGCAGCCACTCCTCACCCCGTCCTTGGGTTTGTGTGTCTCAACAGCCCACACCTGCAGCACGAGCCCACACAAGCCTTTATGATGGCAGGTTCCTTTGAGAAGCTGAATACAAATTTGATTTTTCCATGTTATATCCACTGTAGGAATTTGCATAATTCCCGATCTGAACAACCCCGAGATTTAAAAACTATCCTGTCTCTCTGCTTCACCATTAAAAAGAAGAAATAAAAGACACCAACCATAACCCAAGTGTGCAGCACTGCATCTGCTATTTTAAAACTCTTCCCTCCTAGTCTCGGGCATCACTAGCATTAAATTTAAATTCTATTTTGGAGGGATGATATTGTACATACTGGACGCTTCAGAGAAGACACACTAAGTTATCACTGGCCACAGCCCTCACTCCTGCTGTTTGTCAGTTCTCAAAACATTTCTCACTCAGATCCCAGCAATCACAATGAAAAGACTCATCCATCTTTATTACTTCAAAGGGAATATATTACCATCTAAAGTGTCACTTAATTTTCTACACCAACTACATATTTTCTAGTGAACAATTTACATGGAAATCGTACCCATGGCACAGAGAAAAGATGATTAATGTCCAATCAAATATAAGTTTCATTGTAACAAATATTTTGTTATCACCAGTCACTATGATTTATTGTGATCTATAAAGCCTACTCTCAAAAAAAAATGACCGTCTCTAAAATGAATTAGTATATTCCTCTCAGGGAAATTCCATTTTTGACCAGTTTCAAAATGTATGAAAACAGCATTATGAGATGTCACAAGTCATGTGCACCTTTGTATCAGCCATTCTGGCCTGTTGTGGGGTCTGATATGGCCCATATGAACCACTTGCAAGGGCGGTTCCATTTATCTTTGTTTCATTGTTCAAGCTCAGCTAGAAAGGAACCATTCTCCTGCAGCCTTGGCCCAATCCCCAGGAGGCGCAGGGCCCAGCTCTTCCAACCCCCTCTTTCCATCAGCATTAAGAGCTCCATTACGAGCACACAACAGTCACTGCCCAAGGACATGCAAGAACCCTACAGAGTGGTGGATCCCTTCATCTCTCCCATCAGTGATGGCACATCAGCTTCTAACAGGGGAACCAACAGCATTAGAGGTGGTGCCATGCACCCTACAATCCTACTCCTCACCCTTTCTTCGGCTCCCCTTTCCTTAGCACTGGTGCAGAATAGTCCCTGCCGCACACTAACCTGGGAGAGAGAAATAAAATTACATGCAATGGTCATTTTTTAAAAATAAGAACTCTACTATAAAGTCCTTATGGATTGTTCAAAGTAATGTAGCATACAAAATATTGCAAGAAAATACAGCTGTCCTGAAAACTATTTCTTGGCTCTAAAAATGCACTCTCTGCAAAAAAAAAATAATTTTATAAACAAAACTTTCCATAAATATGCTCTATACATTGCCTGGCAAGAAGGGCAGGAGAGTTTTCAGGGCCAAGACTCTACAAAAGAATAACAACAGCTAAAGAACAAACTAAACACTTTCCATGTGGTGAACGATGCCAAAATCTACTCCCATTAGAAGGGAAGCCAGCAACACCAACTACACCATGTCACTTTACTGTGACTTTTTTGAATTTATTTTTTAAGGATGTGCAAGCAGGTTGTGAGGCCAGCTGAGCTCTGCCCATCCCCACCAGCAGCACGCTCCAAGGAGGGATGCACGACAGCACTATATTCACCTAGGGCACAGCGGGGGCTCAGCTGTTGCCCCTGGAGGACTTATCTATGCAGAATTAGCGCTCCGCCTTACCATGAAGCATTTCTAAGTGCAAGCTTGAAATAACATTCGTTTTGTTATATGATTCCTAGGAAAAGATCTTCTTCAGGAGGGTATTCTTGGGAAGACAAAACCCCTTCCTCCTGACTGCTGCGCTGGCAACGCAGGGATGCAAAAGAGGAAAACAAAGTCACACCTGCCATCCCTGAAAGCTTCTTGAACGTAAAGTACAAAAAAGAGCTCAGTCTTACTGGGAAAGCCCAGGCTGGCATATGGATGCTGCTGTGTTGGTGTGGACCTGCTGCAGTAACTCCAAACTTGCTTTGAAAGAAGATCTCTTAAAAGCTGTGTCTGACGGCCTCGAAGGCAGGGATGGCAGCAGCAGTGTGGTGCAAAAAGTTATTTTCCAACCTGTGCTATTGGCACATTCAGCCATCATATTAATAACGCTGTATGCTACTTGTCCCTACATCACAAATTCTCACCTTGTTGGTGCAAAACCAGCAGTAAGGCAATGCATGCTTGGAAACAGATGGCTCTGAGGGCACTGCTAAGTCCTGGTGACGTTTCAAGGTCAGGCTGGATGGGGCTTTGAGTGGGAGGTGTCTCCGCCTGCAGCAGGGCAGCTGGAATTAGATGATCTTAAAGGTCCTTTCCCACACAAACCATTCTATGATTCTAACCCTGGATTTGCACACGTCAGTATCAGTGTACAATCTGTATGGGTTTTCTTGTTTGTTTCATCCAGAGGTGTGGAGAATACCACCACAGTCCTGCTTTCCATGACTCTGTTACACAGGGGGATACTGGAAATTGAACTCCTTTCTGCCCCCAACATTGTCACTACTAAAGGGAGAGTAAAAAAAAGCCCAAAGATGCAGGCAACAAGGAGACCTTCACAAAGCCTATTTCAAATGAGCCCTGAGCTCCATCGCCACTGCAGTCACTGCTTCCTTACCCAGGCATTACAGGTGGCAGAGGTCCCATGGTTGTCTGCCTTCTGTTTGCTCGGGGTAAAACTTAAACTCAAAGTGCACCACACAGCCTGTGCTTAAAGCAATTCACCTTCACAACAGTCTTCCTGGTTTCCTTCACTTTCAAAAGTAGTTATTTTGCTGACATGATCTTAAATTTTCCCTTACCTGAAGAAATCTTGTCTACTGCAGCATCTAATTCTACCAATGCAAGTACAAAGTAACCCAGGTGAGGACATCCATAAAGCTAGTTATTTTGTGATTTCCACATCACATTTAATCCTATGAAAGTGGGCTAGGTCAGAGCACCTCGAGTGCTCAACTAGCAGTCTGTGTACGGGCAGCACCACCCACAAGAACATTCCTGGGCAGAGTGTGCCACAAGAAGTTCCTATGGCAAAAGGATGTTTTTCATCCCACACTGACCAGTTATGATAAAAACGTAGTGACATCTTGAAAATCCCCTTGTGATAAAGGAAAATAAAATAGCATATTCGTGTCTGTTCTGCTGAAAGCGCTCATATCTGAAGAAAAACTATGTCACTGTGAAAGCACCAAATTAAGAATTAATTCCAAGTGCAATTAATGGCAAACATGCCACACTGCTCCCACTTCGGGAAAACTGTTTTCCTTGGTTCCTTTTTACCACTCGTTTCACTCTTGGCTTTGTTAATTTGTTAACGAGCTACTCCAGAAAGGCTCCGACCTTTGCAGCTCCTCTAGGCAGTGTTCTATCATGCAAGATCATCCTGAAATAACCCTCATGTAAGCAAAGTGCCTTTCTTAAACACCTGTAAACCTTACAACCTGGCAGGCACATTCATCCACTCATGCAGCAGTCATTTGCAACTATTAGTTTGCAACTATTAACTACGTTCTACTTCACTTAGGGTCACAAGATCGATGTAAGCTTCCAATGCAAAAAATTGGTCTTACTCCACAGAATATTATACTAAAGTATATAAACAGATCTTGAAAGACAATTTTATACACTAGGAATACATGTTCTGGCACAGTAAGCAAGACTGAAGCACCCCAAAACTAACATCTCTTCTCAAATTCTAGCTACGAGAAAGATGCAGTAAAGCGATGTAACAGCTAATTACTGTATCATGAGATTTTCTACTGAACAGAATAGCAGTCGTGCTATTAGTGATAAATGCATAATAAAGAGTTTTTCTCCACGTTTAAGTTAATATAATTAAATAATATCTTTTAATTAAGTACACTAAATTGTCACATAATCAAGACCAATTATAAGCCACTCTAATGGAACAGAGCCCTGAAAGGTAAGTTGGTTCTTTTTCTGCTAAGACCATATTAAATAAGGCCAAAATCCTCTGTGACTGGCAACGTGTGTTTCACAAAGCTCTACTCTGCTGAAATACACTGCTTTCCAGGCAATGAGCCGAGGGAGGTCACAGCCCATAAGAGGGTCTCCTCCAGCAGAACATAACCCCAATCATTTACCCAGCAGCCCTGCCACTGCACGTATTGGAGTCACCCAGTGAGTGAAGAGCTCATACAAATGATCTTTGCTTTTTCTGTTGAACAACATGCATTTCCAATTTCTCTTTTAGCAACCACAGCTGTGCAGCAAATGCAAGGCACTTCATTTATCAGAAGACTACAGTGCTGACAGAGGTAGTACAACCAGGCAGCCTCTTCCATCTGTTAAATATACGCCTCTTCCCCCGTAGCTTTCCTTCTTCCTTCCGCAGAAAGAAGGAGCACAAGCATTTTTATGTTAAATATTTTGGCCATGTATACAATTTTTGCCCTATTCTTCTCTAACCGACAAATCAAATTCTCCATGTCAGACCAGCACAGTCATTTATGCCACTCATTGTTTGCTCACAAAAGTACATATTGAGAATATAATATGGTATTGTCAGATCAGAATGACAGCTGATGGTAATGCAAGTTCCTCTGCATCCTGGTTGCCAATATTATAGTCCAACATTTGTTGAGGTTTAGTGCTTCAGGGAAAAAGAGAGCTGGGCTCTTGCTTCAGACTGCAGTGAGATCGAGTTTAGGAAGCACATAACTCAATGACAGTAAATTAAATAAATTCAAAAAATTTTGAACAAAGATACATATGATACATTCTAAAGGTCAATGACTGAAAGTCTCAGTATGCACAAGCAACTTTAAAACAATCTGTTCAATGATTTTCCTGATACTGGTCCACAAAGAGGAAAAAACAGTTGTTGGTTTCTCTTCAGAACCCAAACTCAGTCTCTTAACATAGCTCATGTTTGTGCTTAGTACCACCCTAAGGTACGGAAGAAAGATTTACCATTCAACATTGGAATCACATTAGCTTGTGATTCCTCCTCAGAGGAGCAGAATTTTTTTGCGAAGGACTAGAACCTTCCTCAGCTGGCAGATTTGCTGCCAGTTGTTTTGTAGTAAGAAGGAAAAGGAGGGTAAGTGAAATCGAAGCAAGACCATCTGCCTCAGCACAGGCCCAGCTGTCCCACCAGCTCTGCTCAAAGCTCCCTCTCACTTTCTGTTCTCTGCAGCCTGCCCTTGCTTCTCTGGCAGCCACAACACAACTCAGTTCTTATACAGTAAGGGAACATTTAAAGGGAACAAAGTTGGGAAGAGAGCAACAAGCATATGGTCAGACCACACGCTGTCTTAAAAACGAGCAATAGATGTCAGCAGTTTCCTGTCCTGTTTCCCTTTCCAAACTCATTACAGCCTTTCCTTTTGACTGCTGATGCCCAAAAGATGGATGTGGTCAGATTCTGGAAGGATGAGCATTAGAAAATGAAGTCCTCAAAAACAACTTCTTCATACTGACTCTGTTCAAGCCTTTAACAGCAGACAGACAGAGCCTACCAAGTACCACTCAGTAGTCCAGGAACTCTTACAGGGAGCTGCAGAGCAGGAACCACTGGAATCTGGAACAACATTCATGAAATTACATGTTTACAATTGCAACATCATCACCACCACCATGCCTTTTTGGTACGATAGGCATCTAGAAAAGGACCCATTGCTAGCAAACAAAAATCAGTTTAATTCTGCTGGGCTGCATCCAGTATTGTGCATACTTATGCCATCTTTTCCATATGACACTTTCATCTTCATCTCCTTATTGCCTTGACAAAGAGCAAGAGTTAGGAAACATAACTCCAAAGCGAAATTCAAAGCAGACAAAACTCTATCTTACTTTGTCTTCTGAGGAGGGCTACACAGGCAAGACAATTTCTGATACAAAGCTATTAGTTCAGGTGAAGAGCATGGCTATAATGGAAATTTCCTAGTTGTTTTGTACACTAGGAGAGAAGAGCTTACTCCTAGGAAATTTGTTGGAGGCCGTCCTGCTTTACTGCAATTTTATGCTTGCATTTCTCACTATCAGAAGAGATTCAACACCCAGGGGATTAGTTCCCCTCCTCCATTAGCCTGTCTTTAGAGATGCACACAGTAAATAAGCAATAAACCGTGGCACACTATAAGCAAGCCTCTCCATCTCTGTTCATTTCAGCTTCTCACAAAGCAGCTGCAATCTGGCTGCAATCCTTCTCTGGTAGTTCAGCAGCAGCCCCAAAAGCTGCTGACCTCTGGGCTGCAGCTAAAGCCAACCCTGTGACACTCGGTGCTCCTTCAGCACGCCATGTGCCATAGGTACAGCCACACAGGGAAAACATCAAGGGTCAGTTCAAGGAAGGGTATTAGAGAAAGGTTGGCTTTTGTAAGCAGCATATATTAGGAGATACTGAATACAAATTAATGGACTTTCTGACAGACAGGATGGGTTTAATTTTTCTCCCATACCAAAAAAAAAAGCAGGGAAGACAAGCTTTAGATCTGACCCAGAAGAGACATTTATGCTCCACAGCACATTTTAACCACAAGACTGCAGACATCTCTCTCTCAAGTCAGAGCTGCCAGAGCACTACAACTTACAGGCATCCAGGTAAGTTGGGTATCCTCATATTTGTTCATCTTTACGTAAAGCAGCATAGAGTAATAAATCTTATATGACGTAGAAGTCTAAAATACAAAGGTTTTTTTTTGAAAATGAAGTCATCCTACCTACACATACAGTTCCACAGTTACCCCAGAAGTCTGTTAAGGGCCAAACACAGGTGTCACACAGCTTCCCAATCACTTTGGTGAAAGTCACAGGCCATCACCAGGACACGATACTGACAGTTACATTTGCTCAGATGTCCCAACTCACATTTTCCTTTTAAATACATGGTAGTACTTTGCAGAAACACAGAATGGCTTGGGCTGAAAGGGCCCTCAGAGATCACCCAGTTCCAACCCCCTGCCATGGGCAGGGCTGCTAAGCACCAGGTCAGGCACCTCCAGGGATGGGGCATCCTTCACTGACACACCACAGTGACTTATAACTGACAAAGCCAATGAGTATAACAGCATCATGTGGCTTCAGAACTACCAACATCCCGGTCACGTGTGTGCATATGTACTTGGTATTTACTGCACAGCCTACTTCAACATAAATGATAATAAAGCTGGCAAGTACTGCAAACTTATCTTCCAATTTAATATAGATATTCCCTAAGCATCTGATCTGGACATAGAAAAAATAGGTGACATAAATGGAAGATGCAAACAGTGAGCATGTTATTTATACCTGCAAAATCAGGCTTAGCTGATACCAAACTGTCAGAAAGACACATCTAATATCATGAAGATATAAAAGAGTGTGCTACAGCAATGCCAAGTGTTCGTAGTCGCTCAGACGAAGACAAAAACACTCCCTCCCCTGGCTTAAATTTTCAAAGACCCTGCATACAAATAGGTGGTTCATTAAATATAGATTTCTGATTAAGCTTGAGGAAAAAAAAATGCACCATTTTCCAAGCAAATTTCCCAGGATATGGCTCTACATGCATTTCCTCTGGAAATGAGGGTACCAACATCAGGTTTTTGATAAGCTCTGAAACTCACCTTGCAAAACAGTTGTCTCCAGAAACTGAAGCCAGGAATGACAGTGTGGCTAATGGGAAACTGATGTGGCTGAATGAACCTTTAGCAAGAATCTAAAGATAAGGGCTCCAACAATGTGCCGAAAAGAGTTCAATCAATACTTGTTTTAGTACAAATATTATTTTGCCTTACTACGTGATTTTATTAACTTCCAACTGTGGGTAATTTCTATGCCCCAGGAATTCAGCTTTAAGCAGCGCTGTCTGTGAATGGCTCAGCTTGACCAAGAATTACAGACTTGCAAGACACAGCTTACATCCCTGTCCTGTCCCACTTCCAGTCTTGTCAAGCTTAATGCGAGCCTTCATGTACATACATACTGTCAGAAGATAAATTACAGGTACACCTCTTCACAACTGGATACACTCCCTCCCCTATTCACACCCCACAGTCTACGGCCCTTCGTGGCCTGTCCAGGATGGTCACAGCTGCATCCAGCCACCAGCTGCATGGGAGCATGGGACAGAAGGCCCTAAGGAGCACCAGGCAGGAGAAAGCCCATGCTGGGCAGGTGCCCTGAGCCCCGCGCCCCATCGCACCCATACATCATTTACCAGCATATAGGCTGTTTCCAGCTAATAGTTGTTCTAACACTTTTCATCTACCACCATACCTTCTGAGGAGCTCAGCACAGTAAGAATTTCCCCAAGTAGCGCTTCCAAAAAATGGACGTATTTATTGCCAACAAGAACAAAAAAGGCCAAACGCATAGGTTTTTTGTTAAATAGCTTTGACTGATAAAGCTTGACAGGTTTTAGCATGTCTGTTTACTTCAATTTAGGGTAATCATTCGATTCTTCTGTCATACTCAGAAAGTTATTTTAAAGCGTAAGATTTCTAGTGAGCTCCAAACCTCACACAAAATTGATTTTAGCACATATAGCACTACTGGTGTCTGATGCTGATGAATTACCCTGCAAGTGAAACACAATTTCTACTAAATCAACAAATAGTTTGCTATAAAGGCCATAAGATACACTCAGCTCCTACAACAAAGGCTCCCATTTCCTCTTCATTAATCCTTGTAAGCAAGATTCAATAGATAAGGCCAGCTTTCAGGAGTTTTATGGCATTCTCAGCCATTTTGAAGGAAAAGAAAAAAACAGCCCAGAAGTTAATTTAAGCCGCATGACCCAGAAGAGTCCGAGGCCACTATTTCAAGCACTTGTCTCTTATGATTAGTAGGCAAAAGCCTAATTTTCCATGATCTCCCAACTCACATTACTGAAAAATAATCTTTCAAGCACTGAAAATGCTGCAGATATTCCCCAAAAATCTCCTCCAGAAAGAAAAGTACCTAATTTGAAGATAACACTTTTGATTTTTATGTTCTATAATATTCTCTCATTCTTAGAACCTACAATAGCTCAGTTTTAAAACATTACTGTTGTTCTTCCATTTAAAAAATTGATCTTGAGAAGTCAAGGAGAGGAGAAAAAGGTCATTAAGATTCAGAATTGGAAAGTTATTTTTGATGCAGCCATTTTGCTTCAGAGTGAAACGTCATGGGAATGGTTTTCTCGGCTGCATTTCCACCAACAAGGAGAAGCAATTCTATCATCTCTTACAGTCACTGCTAAGAAAATACTTTCCCCTTGAACAGGTGAAGTATTATTGCAACTCTTTAGTTTATGGTTGCAACACAAAGCACAATGAGACAAGACTTTTCAAAACAAAGTGGCAGACAGTATACAGCTTGGGATATTCAGCCTATAGGCTCCATCAATATGCTGAAATTCTTCATCCAGTATCATATTATGTAGGGCCTAAATCTGGAGTAGCAGGACGCCTAACACATTCCAAGCTCTGTTCCACCTCTCTCCAGCCCTACACTCCCACCTGCCCCCAACACGCAGGGACTCCCAGCCCCAAACAGAACCAGGCAGGTGCCACGTGTGGGCGAGTACAGTGTGTGCATCACACTGAGCTCTGCACATCCCCCTGGGCTCCAACTCCAATGTCTCAGCGCATGCAGGAGATCACAGAATCACAGAGGTTGGAAAAGACCACCCAGTCCAACTGTCAACCCATCCCCACCATACCACATCCCTCAATGCCACATCTCCACATTTCTTGAACCCCTCCAGGGAACGGGACTCCACCTGGAGCACCTGTACTAATGCCTGACCACTCTGAGAATGAATTTTTCCTCACCTCCAACCTGAGATGGAAATCCCACTTCCATGGATCAAAGATCAACACAGTTTTTCATAAAATTCCTACCCTTGCTGCAGCTGTAGAGTGCGTACCTACTGACAGCGCAAGCCAAAATTCAGCCACCAGTCTTCACCTGGCTTAGACCCCAGGATTGAAAGCACCGCAGAGCCCTACTAACTGCATACTCCAGTTTGCTGTATTTTCACTCATTACAGATGCCTTTGTTCTCACTAGAACATTATTCAGGTAGTAGTTTGTTTAGGCCATGCTATCCAGATACATTTTTTTTTTTTTTTTAAAAAGGAGCTTTCTATTATTTTTAGTGACATACATATCAGGATCCAGTCATCTGGAAAACTATTTTCTCCTTTTGGTCTTTGGTAATCTACTCAGTAAAACATTTCTTCTCCTAAATCCACATACTGCTTTACTCAAATTGGTAAGAATCAGGATTTAAGTCAACACAGTAGTACAAAGAATGTTAGAAACATTCTATTATCTGTGGAAAAAAAAATGAAGATGTACACCGAATGCTGATTAGTGCTGATCACTGACTTTTTACATCTGTAAATGCTGGATCAATAAGATAATACTCCAAGTAGTAACAAAGACCCATCTACATCTTGTGAAACCAAGTTCTGGCATATGAAGAAATAAAAGGAGAAAGCTAAACCCAAAGAGCAACAAAATCCCAACCCTACATTGATTTCTGTGTCTCACCAGTGGCTCAACCAGCTAGGAGAAAGCAAAGCACCTCTCTGGCTGAAAAGTAACACCCATGCTTTCACATGCACTGGAACCAGGAACACACACAGTTCATCCACCACTCACTACAGAGATATGCAGTGTCATAGAGTCAGCATCACACAGCATTTCCTACAGAGCTTTTTCCTCTATTAAAAATGAAGGCTGCATGAGTTTATGGAGCTCCAGTTTTAAAAATGAAGAGTTCAGTCTTGCAACTGAACTTGTTTCTCATTTGTGGCAATAATTGAAGAAGCATATATTAGTACATCATGACGGAGAAGGAGTTTATACTGAAGATGCCCAAACTCCACCCACAAGTTCTGCTGAGACATTTATTATTATTATTTACCTTAGCACGTAACACACAAGGGTGTGGCTGATGTTCTGCTCCAAAAGCAAGTCCACAAGGAGTCTGTCTGCATGAAAAGCCATCGGCAATGTCTAACACCATTAATTCCCCATCTCAACTCATAGTTTTGTAGATGAGATCTACAAGGCGAGACACATGATGTAAGCAATACCATTAGATCTAAGCTACCACATGACACAAAGCAACTATACAGGGCCATGAAACAAGGGCATTCAGTACCACCAAGTTCCAGAATAAAGTTAAACCCCTGGTCCTACTCAGCAGGGCACAGAGCCTCTCAAGAGCAGAGGCATAAACCCTTCTCCCATTCTGTATGAGGCTGAAGCCATTTCTCCACAGCAGTTTTTGTTGTGGCTAATTATCATTTCTATTACAGATGCAGTAATTCATTATCACTAAAGAAAAAAGACAGCTACTAAACAAACTAAATAGTGCACATGCTGCCTGCTCCAGAAAAAAACAAATTATCATCTGTATGCTTCAGATTTAAGGTCAATAGAAATTTTTCACCTACTACCCCCATTCACTACTAAGGTTAATGTCATTTCAGTTTGATCCCTTCTGTTGCTGTTGTTAAATGTCTATTTATTTATTTATTTGCTTTTGGAGCAGTAATTACTACATTGCCATAAAAGCTGCTCCCAAACATCTTCAAGGGCCACGTTCCATTATGCATTAATAGGCCCAGGCCTCACTTACATTTGAGTACATCCTGTTTCTCATCTCTTACACAGGTGAAATTTCACACTACACATACAAGGAAACAGCTTTCCTAGTGTTTGATGCAAGTTAGTGTTAAGATACTCCCATGGCATGCTGTCCCTCTCAGCAGCACGACAGCAGCTCCCATGACGAGCAGGATGCCCAGCACTGCCTGGACAAGAGCACAGTGCTGCCGAGGAGCACTGAGGTGTTCCCACACCGCCCTGCAGACAGACAGACGGACCCGTTTTACACAAATGCCATCTTACTGACATTAATAGGAGGCACTCATCCATCAGGCAGACAAAAAAGGCCAAGTGTCGCTCCAAGACTTGTGTCTAAAGACTAGAAATTGCCACATAAATGAGTTAATTCTACTAATCAACTTCAGCAGCCCATTTGATTTGCTAGTTTTGACTTTTCAATCTCAAAGATGTTTATTAATTTCAGTTAATGGGTTAAAGGTGGACTTTTTGCCTGAAATATTGGACTGAGAGACCATTCATTACACCCAATTAAATGAACACTGGAGAGAAATGCCTCCCTTACCACTACATTATTTCAGGAAAGCCATATTACCTGTGTTATGCAGAGAGACAGGCAAGATGAAAACAAGGGACTCCAGCCTTGGAGTTCATTCATTAAAAGATGTGCTCATCAGCCTGGCATGCATGGTTGGGCTGGTGGGAATACACAGCTCTCAGAAGAGTTACAAACACTGGTAATACAAATGGAGAAAGAATTGGTGGAGTAAAAGCACCATACAAACAATGGGAAGGTGGAGGTAGTCTGCAAGCAGTAAGCAGCACTGTGTCCTCATTAGAGGTGCCCACTTCACATTTCCCTCACCAAAGCACGTTGCAGCCATGGGTTTCTACAGCCAGCTTCTCTGCGCAAGCGGTCCCTTGCATCCATCCTTACAGCTCCATGGAAATTCATGAAGTAGCATACAGGGCTCAAACATCAGAGCACCCTGAACCACAGAGATCTTCAGCCGCAGCCTCTAGTTAACAGTTCTGCCAACATCTCTTCGATGTGAAATTCCTTACAGGCCCCACAATACAAGCGGTGTTCAACTGTTTTGCCTCTGCTCAGAGAGACTGTTAAACATCTTTGGTCAGGTTTCCCAAGGAAACACCCTGTGTTGTTGAGCTGTCCATCCACCATTCCATCACAACTCTCCAGCAGACTTTCACACTGACCCTGGAAATTCTAAAAGATCATTCTTGCAGGGCTTTTTGGAATTTAATTAAGTGGGGAGGAGACCCACCCAGTTCAATGTCACACCACCCGAACAGTGGCTGAACACAACGTGTTAGACATGTCCAGCAGGGAGCCAGCAGGCTCTGCACTTCCCTGCAAGCAGCAGCACCCAGCATTGCCAGGAGCTGTGACTATTTAAGTTAGGAAATGGAGGAAGCTAAAGGACAGAAAACAGCTAAAAGAAAACAGCTCAATTTTGCTGTTAATGGAACCCACAGTGCTAAAGCAGCCTCTGTTTCAGCGCATTCACATCAGATAAGTAGGTTGTTGAAGTGGCACCTTTTGGGATGCAGAATTCCAGGGGCACAGTCAAGATGTTCAAGTTCCTTTTAAAAATTAGGAGTGTGCATATCCCTTAGAGGAGGTAATATAAAGAGACCAGATTTCATTTACAGGATTTATTTTAATTCACTTCTATGATCATTTAGATGAGGCAAAAGTACCTTAAAATGCTTCTGAAACTCCATTTGCCAAGCTCGTGGAGTTCAAACCACTTTCCTTCAATAAATTGGTTATAGCTCTTTTTTTAAATGTCATTATATTTAACATTTCTGCTTTGTTTCCTGCAGCATTAATCTCCGTTATTGACAGTCAGCAGTCACACTCAAGATGAAAGGAATTTTCTTGCCATAATTTAATGCATTTCACATCCTGATAATTCCTTCTTCCTCCTGCTGTTTTAAACAAAACTAGCTCGAAGCACCATTTCTGTCTTCTTACTTATAACTGCTCACTGATAAAATAGAAACACATCCCTGGGGTAGCTTATAATGTTATCTGTCCCCATTAATTTTAAAATGATTAATGATTGTTCACCGGTACTATACAGTTAGTACAAAAGTTCTTTGATATTCCTAAACAACAACAATTTCCCCAGTTTCTAACAGCCCACTGAACAGACGTGACTGAGATCGGTACATTGCTTACAGACAAACACTCAATAAAGGGCTACCAAAGAACCAATGACTTATGTGTTATCATCATACTTGCATTAGGCTTGACTATTTCTTGTTTGTTGAAAGGAGGCATTTTTCAGTGGTGGTTGCAACCCCTAAAGCACTGTTGAATGAATCCTAACGTTAACACATTCAAAGGCAGGCGAGGAAAGAATTTGCTAAAGTAAGCTCTGGGTGCCTCCAGTCTCCTTGCTTTGTTCATCGGAGCATCTCAGATCATGGAAAATCAAGTCCAACGTCCTGCTAAAGCAGGTTCCCTACAGCAGGTCATACAGGTGGGCATCCAGACGGGTCTTATGAGAAGGAGACTGCACTACCTCTCTGGGCAGCCTGTTCCAGCACTCCATCACTCTGACAGTAAGCAAGTTCTTCGTTGTGTTCATAGGGAAATCCCTGTATTCTAGAAGTTCCCCAGCCTCTGAACTTCCATACCTTTGTTCACTTCAACAGCCCCTTGGCTTCTGCTTCTGATGTTAAGCAAGGTGCCAGAGATATTAAAATAAATGGAAGGTGTGCAAATGCAGGTTATGCACAGGAAAGCATGGCAATTACTTGTATTACTGTTATTATACTACTGTTATTATACTGTTATTATATTACTGTATACATTACCGTATATGCTGCAATATGCAGCCTGGCACTCTACAAACTTGTTTAGGGAGAGACCAGCACAGACTAACCCACTGCATTAGTGCACCAGGACAGCACTGCACCAAGCAAAACCAGAAAAAAAAACTTCCTACCCTAAACAGATCATTTTTGTAACACAAAGAGTGGATACAAACAGCTGGGGAAGGAAGAGGGAGTAAGACAACACTATAGCCAGATTCATCAACCACTAAAGTACCATCAAGAGTTTGGGAGGCAACGTGCCAAAGCTGAACTTCAGTGAGATTTTTAAGGGGGTGGATGCTTATTAGTTTTATGACAAGACATGTAAACACGTAGGGCTTACAAATCCAGTTCATTACAATGAAGAAAATGCCTTTTCAGTGACTAAGAGGAAACAAATTTGGTCCCTGAAGCAGGCACTAAGCAATTGCTGTTGTCTTAACAGAGGGGAAGGTGACTGTGCCACCTGCAAACCCATTCCCCAGACACATGTGCAGGGCCTTCTCCAAAGGACTCTAAACAACCCCAATGCCTCCTTATGCTCTCTTCCAAAAAGAAAACAAACACACAGGCCAGGATGGAATAGCAAAACTAGCCTGGCTTCCCAAGGGGATGACAGGCAGCTCCCCAACACCTGTCCTTTTATTCCTGCTGCCGTTCTGCAGGCTGGCTCAGTGTCAAGGAGGAAAACATCTAAGTTATTTTGGGTGTCACATTTTCCACATCTCTCTCTACTACGGACACCAACTCCCAGTTTTAAAAAGCGCTGTTTACAAACTTAATTCCCTTTGCACGTTGTAGGAGTTCTCTTTCAGAAAGAGACACAGTTTTATTTATGGGAAGGCTTCCACCAGACTGTCAGAAGAGCAGGATGTTATAGGATCTGAGGTTCTTCAAAAATATACACTGTTAATTTCCAAATGACTAAATGTTATTTTTTCCGACCGTAATTTTTAAATGTAAAAGTTAACTCCTACTATGAATCTAAAACCATAGCTAATAGTTTTTTCTGTCCAACACAAGGTCATCACACAGAGAAGCAAGATAGATTTGGGGCACTGTTTGCTGAAGGGGCTAATCCTCATTCCAAACAGTGATTAACAAGAGATCAAAAAAGAGTGATGTTGAAGAGAGTAAAGCAATTAAATGATAAAACACAAATGGAAAATGAAAAGCATTTGTAGCTAAATGAACATACACCAAGTGACCAATGGTTTCAGGGGATTAGACTCACAGTAATAATTACATATTAATACAATCAGCAACAGCACATATTCACAATTCTATTGAAATGAAATTGGCAGCACACAAAATTCTGCATCACAATTAATGTTTAGTCTAGCTACATAAAGCTACGCTGAAACTTGGTACCAATGTGCACCCATTTCTGCTAGCTTTACTAACCTGAACGGCATTTTCAAGCAGAAATGAGATCAAGTATGGTTCAAACTGAGGATCTTGCAACTTGGAAAATACAAGATATTTATTAGACTTAAGCACAGATACTCTTTTGCCATGCAAATTCATTCCTGTTCAAGCATTCAGGACACACTGAAGTTTACACAGTACAGCTCAGAGTAAGCAGCTCAGTCTTGGGTTCCTAAGGCTTTCATTTTAAGATTGAAACAGAAGTGCCCTGTGATTTGCCTTAGAAGCCTGTTCCACAGTAATACTAATCAGAAAGCACTGCGATTGTGAAGCCATGGATTAACACTGTGCTGACCTTCAGTTCTAGATCGACCACAAATGGAGGACTGTTTTCTTCCTCCAACTAAAGATACACTGCATTCTTGCCACGCTATTCATTCAGCGCCCCGACAGATGTGCTCCAGCAAGAAGTGCTGTACTCAGCTCAGCAGTGCACATTTTGCTGGCAACTTCCTCAGGGAAACACCCCCACACACAGCTCCAAGCAACACCAGACCTCACAAGCTAAAAGAAAAATTGGAAGAAAAAGAAAAAAAATTTTTAAAGGAAAATGAAAGTGCTGTAGGAAGTTATGTAAGTGGTTCATTAGACCAACTCTCTCATGTCAGAAAAGAGCAAAGAACATCTCTGCATTTATCTGCCTTTGGAGGGAGATCAAACTGCTATGGGAGATTGCCAGTAAACACCACAAATATTCCAGTTCTACATGGACAGAAACCTTTGTTGAATGCGGCATTACTACATCCTGCTTAGAGCAGGAACTAGGAGCAATGGCCAAGGCATATGTATATAGGTTATAAACATCCAGAATTCCAGTTCCAGTTCCTGCGTGAACAAGACTTTGTTAATCGGAAAGTCAAAGCTTTCTTCCAAAATGCTGCCGGCTCAGAAATGTTTCAGTCAGCTCTCGGATGGGAGCAGATCCGGGGAGTCCATTCACAGCACTGCGCCCTTCAGCCTGTGGCTATTGCTCACGCAGCCGCCGCAATTAGCCTGTGCTGCAGCTAATCAGGGAAGTCCACACAACTACTAAATACCTCTCACCTGAGTGGAAGTTGCATCCAAATGCTGACATAACAAACTGCATTTGTGAGCGCACAGAAGCTACAGACAGCCTGAGATGCACGAGAATAAGCAGCTCAAAGTAAAATTGGGCCCAGTACCCTTCTCATTCGTTCTAGTAGAAAACAAAAGAAAACAAAACAGAAGCAGGAACCCACTACTGCCAGCATCTCCTGTCATAGCAGATAGAGACCAAAGCAGAGCACAGCAGCAAACGCTAGAGGCAGAAAAGGCAGCAGGAAAAGGCAGGCAGCACAACCTCACTAGCAAACAGTCATATAGAAAAGGCTGACTCACTGAAGCCCAAAATATTTCCCTTGCTGTTCAAGCAAGAGCAGCATCAAAAATACAACAAAAAAAAAAGCATTAGAAAAATGAAAATTATGTTCTGTGACATCCTGCCCTGTTCCTGGCACTCATTTGTGTATGCCTCATCAGAGCAGACTGGGGCATGACACTCTGATACATCATTATGAAAAGACAAATTCTACTGAGAACAAAAAATGTCACAAGCACCCAACAACTGCCTTCCTTTCTCTTCTTGGGAACCGCAGTGGTGCTTGTTCACCAGATAGGGCCAAGAGAAGGAAATCTGTAGAGGCAATCAGTCACAGCAGTGAAAGCATCTTGAAGAACGTCGTGTAACACAGGCAGTGTTACTGAGTAGTGCGGCAGTGGGATGCAAGGCAAACCTAAGTGGCAGTGCTGCTGGCAGGTTACCCGTGGTGCCCCATCCTCCCACAGCTTGCTGGCTGCCCCACCAGCATGGCACGTCCCACCCTCCCCACTTGCCTCCTCCTCTCCCCAGGCCCTGCAAGAGGAGCAGCCCCCCAGCACCTGAGGCTGCCGTGAGCTCATAACCCTACTGCAACTTCTGTACCCTGGGCTGCCTTTACTCACTTCTTGCTCTTTCCTTCTGGTGGTTGTGGCCTTCTCTAATCTCTCCTCTTAGGACACAAGCATGAGTCCGTCATTCCCATTCTAAAGAGCCTGACCTTCAGCTATACTTTGCTCTTCGACTTCAACTCCTTTCTAATGCACTTTTTGCTTACTATTTCTGTCCCTCGCTTGGCATTTCTCTGAATTTGATCTAACCAAGATGAATGACTTCATCTTACTCAAGTCCCAAACACCGCTCTGCTCTCACTGCCCCGACCAACACTTGCGTTGTATGTGACCACGCTGCTACTTTCAACGTTTTCTTTTTTCCTCATTCCTCTTGCTCCTCTCACTCTTTGAAGTTATTCTTTGATTATCTTAGGTGGATTTTTCTCAGTCAGATTCTGGCATGGCTCCATAAACATAACTTTGGCCTTTATTTTTCCCTTCTATGTCACTTTTCCCCAAAGAACACCAGCTGCAAGCTCACAGTTCATCAGCAAAGAGAGGGGAGCAGAGTCAGAAATCAAATCCTCCTCTCTTTGGCTCAACAAAGGAAATCTATATGCATTCAGAAGTCTTTGCCCAGCTTTGAATCACCAGACTGAACACTGGCATCATTTCTTGAAATCACAACAGTGTGATTGTATTCAGAAATACAAACCAAAGCTCTACTAACTATGGAGAGATGTCATGCTAGTCACTTTAAAGTAACTGCAAAAATACCAATAAGAACTCAAAGGAATAGGCAGTGGTGTGAATCAACACCTGACTGACAATGAAATTTTTAAAAAGATTTCAAGCACAGCTTCCTGCTATGAATAACTGCTAGTAGGAGGGTGAAAGGAAGGTCTGTTCCTAACTAGTTACCATCTCAAATTTAGTTTTAACAGTAGAAAAAATGAACCAGTGTTTCAGTGCCTCATTTGCTGCAGATCACAATATAAAATCCTTCAACAGATCCTCCCTACTTTACCATCATTTGAATAGAAAGCACAACTCCAGGAACAACAAAAAAAATCATTTCTGTGGAAAGCAAGGCAAATTTTAAAATTGTAGAACAAGAATTGTGCTTTAAACTGAAGGGGCATAAAAGCAGCATAACAGAGTTAAAAACTGTTCGGGCTATGAAGCCATCTACAACTATAGAGCAATGGAAAAATAATTCAAAATGCAGCTTCTCAAAAAAAAAGAAAAATCTCTGAATCTGAAAAGCAGAAGTAATCTTCATTAAGCTCAGATGAAAATAAAGTTGTCTGTACTTCTGCTCAGCTATCTTGAATCAAAAAGAAGATGAAAAACATTTTGTGAAGCTATCAAGATCTATGGTGACAGAATCAGAGAGGATCACCTCCCTTGTCCTGTTGGCCATGCTCTTTTTTAATGCACCCCAGGATCCCATTGGCCTTCTTGGCCACAAGGGCACACTGCTGGCTCATGGCCACCCTGTTGTCCACCAGGGCACCCAGGTCCTTCTCTGCAGAGCTCCTCTCCAGCATGTCAGCCCCTAACCTGTACTGATGCATGCAGTTATTCCTCCACAGGTACAGGACTCCATCATTCACAGCAAATGGATTGGTGTAACCACATCACAGTGTTCTAGGAAGCAGGAAGAACTACAGAGTCTGGAAGTGTTGGGCAAAACCTCCCAAAGAAAGCAGGATGTAACACTAAATTCATTCACAACAAGGCACTGGTGAGCTGTCAGTGGGAAACTTGTTCCTTATGGGGCTTTCCCAAGTGCAGTAATAGGACACAAGTGACAACCATCTGCTTCTTTTGCACACTGAGAAGTCATCCCAGCTTCTCCAATGCAGTATGAATACAGCACTGCAAAACATGCAGCTCCTAACCCTCATCTGAGCGCAGAAAGTCCTTTGTGATTTTATTTGGGAGTGATGATGCATTGGCAGATCAATACACCTAACTTACTGGCACAGCCCAGGTAGCTAAATCCAGCCCAGAGGAACTGCATTTTAGCTACTTAAATGCTACAATAGCATTGATAAATATTCGTTGGTTTTTATTTTTCCTTGGTAATGCTACAAGTGGCTGTCACTCAAATGTGGCAGCATCCCTCATTGGGAATGAGTTGCAAATTTAGACTGACTTCATCACTGACATAAGAGAACACTGCTTGCATTTGGTCATCAAATCTAAGACGGTACCAACAACAAGAAGATAGATCAAGTTCCCATTGACAGAAGACATCACCCCTTCAGATACCTTCTCAGGATTGATTTTCACCGAGGCAGGAACATTAACACTCATATTCAACAAAGTGCAGCTCAGGACCACGTGCTGAGAAAGACACAAAATTTAGCTGGAGAACAAACACATCTTTGAGTTCACAATGCTCTTCCTACCTTGTTGATCTTAAAAAGAGAACCAAGCTTTCCGGCCCACTTTCTCTCTAGCAAAGTAAGCAAGTGTGATCTCCCAAAATACTACATGTTTTCCTGTCAATATGATTACTATGAAAAACAAAAAGAACTCTGTCTCATGCTCAGCAATAGTCCAGATACGAAATAAGCCAGGAACTTACATGAGACAACTTGAAAACCAAACTACTGGTTTAGTTCAGCAGCACAATGAAACATCTTGGTATCATTTGTATCATAATTGTTACTCAGATTATATGCAGCACTAAGGATATTAATAATTTGTTCCATTTCTTTTAGAGACAATGTCTAAGAACGTGAATGGCTTAAAAGCGATGCCATAATACAGAATTTAGGCTTCTTTAGGTATTCGCTTTGCTAGAGTTCATCTATATAAGCCTACACATTCAATGAAAACCTCCACAAGGAAAGCGTGCGTGGAGACTCCAGAGTTTAACAAAGCCTGAATAAGCTCTGGAGTCATCACCCAGACTCCCGTGCTCTCCAGAGCTGAACTGTGTCTATTACTTTTACTTCCATGAGTACTTCAGCCACAATCTAAAAATTCAGAGAAAAGTTGCCTCTGGGATTTGTGTCAAACATCCTTGCTTTCTTTTTCCTGCACCGGGACTCTGAGAGAAAGGACCTCCTCAGCAAAAGGACTTCATCCATATCTTTGACCCTCTTGCTGAGAGGTAACTCCTGCTCCCATTCAGAGCATTGAGCAGTTTAGGCTGTATTCACAGAGGCTAAACTAGGTTCAGTCCACCCTTATTTTCCCCTTTGTCTGCTGCCGACTTGTGGTAACCTCCCAGAAGCTAATGGCACACACTGCAGGTACAAGGCAACACTGCCTGTCTGAGTGCAGATCTCTAAACACAGCACTTCAGTGATCGTACTGGAAAAAGCTTTGAGGAAAATTTCTCCCAGATTCCTTAGTTTTCTCTCTGCTGGGTTATGTGCACTGTTAAGACAAGGTACATGAGTCCTATGCCATTCCTTGAGACATTCGCAAGTCCACCCAGGGTATAATCTCTCTGTGACACAAGTGTTCCAGAGACAAAACCAATCCACAAACAGACCAAACGAAACAACTCCATAAGACAGAAATGCATTCTGGTGAACGCTCAAGTTACATCTAATGCAAGGAGCTTTGACAGCAATACTACAGTACCATTGCATACCTGCCTAGGGACCAGCCCCTAAAGAGAGGGGGAGCTCAGAAGGACCAAACGAAAGTTTCCCCATTTATTCTACAATTTACAATTATCAGGAGCACGGGACATCTTGTAAGCAATCAGTGGACCACTCTATCATGTATTAGAGTGGCATCTCAACCATTCACCTGTTCAACATTTTCACTGAACTGCCACAGAGGTTCAGATGTTCTGTTCTGCTTATGCAACTACTAGTTTTTAAAATACATTTTCAAGATAATCATCCCCCCAAAAAAACCCTCCAAAATCTGAAAATCTCAAGAAAAGAAAAAAGAACAAAAATGCCAATGGCTGAGAAACAGCCATACCCTTAGCTGCTTACACAGAGCTTCCCAATAACGAGAGAAAGGCAACTCAGCAGTCCAGTAATGCTTCAGCACGTGTAGAATTGAGACGTCTGTCTCTCTGCACACAGACACAGATTATATAAAGATGAAAGACTAAGCATCAAGGTTGGCTCAAATATGCAACGTACTGAAAGTATTCTGAGCCCTCTAGTGATGGAGAAAATTAGTGACCACTCTTTTCCTTCGAATGAGAAACATTTCTCACTACACTTGAAGATGAGGTGAAAACACCTTGCTGACGCCTTAGGCAAGCCACATCTTTGCATTTTTTTAATCCATAAAACCTAAACCAGTTAATTCGTAAAAAAAAAACAAAAACAAAAAAAAAAAGCATGCCCCAGAAATCATTAAGAATACAAGGACACCAACTCTTCGAAATTTTTTTGTTCTTGTTATTTCAGGACTAACCTATGTAAAATAAGCTTCGGTTAGATGCTGCAAAATGTCATTTTGCATTCCTTGTAGAGCACCCTAGAGGACAACTTCATGCATACAAGCAAACACTCCTGGATAGTCCTTGGCAGTACTAATTCAAACCCCCCATTAACCACCTGGAAACACAGAATGATTATCTGCTTAGACTAGACTTCAATAATCAGCACCACTGCTAATATAAATAGTTAAATGTTAAGTATTAAAAGCAAAGCAAAAAGGAAAAAAAAAAAAAAGGACGAAAGTAGCAAGATGCCCAGCACAGGAGGTGCACTGCAAGTCATGCCTGTAAGTACTGCAATGAAATAGAATGTTAAATTAGTTTCCAGAGACTGCAGCGATGCATGAAATTATTTCCCTATGCCATGATGCATTAGATTCCCTGTGGGAATGTAAACCTTGAACAGAGAGAACCACAGAAAAGGGACTGTTCACAGGGGTTGCTAGAAATCAAGTTACCTAAAGACACAGGGCACGTGAATTTTGCTAACTGCTTTATTCCTGAAACACCAGTTTAAAGTACGAATGGCAGCATATTTAAGTTTAGATCAGCTTCCATGAATAGTTTTCAGGATTTCTTTCCTGCAGTACCACACTGGGTGGCTACATTTCCAACATATATTAGAACTTTAAATCATTTTCCATATTGCTACTGTACTGAAGGTCCGGCAGAAATGTATTTTCTCCACAACCATAAAACAGTAACAAAATGAAAAGTCATCAAGAAGAGAACGTATTAAAATCACCCTCCAGCAAGCACTGTGAATGCTTTTCTACACTGTTTTATTGAAAGAAAAGCCTGCATACTTGTCTTGCTCCTGATGCAAGCTGCTCTCACTGCATAGGCAATGTACTGCTGTAGGGAGAAGCAGGCAGCTGCTTGCAGGAACAGTTGCCACTGAAATGCATTAGGACGGTAATCACCACCAAGATCTCCCAATGGCCCAATGCTATTTGCAACACCAGATTACAAGGAAAGCTGTAAAGTCCTAAGGATGACTGTAATGAGAGGTGGTGTGCACATACACACCCTTCCCAACCAAATGTTACAGCCGGCTGCCAACAAGCAAGTAGACCTGTGCTAACAACAGTGTTGGCGCTGGGCTGTGCTTGAATCGCAGAATTATTAAAGTTGGAAAAGACCACTAAGATCATCCAGTCCAACCATCAACCCACCCCACTACCCACGTCCCTCAGTGCACCATCTCCCCTTTTCCTGAACACCCCCAGGGATGGTGATGCCACCACCCCCCGGGCAGCCTGTGCCAGTGCCTCACCTCTCTTTCTGAGAAGAAATTTTTCTAGATATTCATCCTGAACCTCCCCTGGCACAACCTGAGGCCATTACTGCTAACTTTACCACTAGCTACCTGGGAGAAGAGACTGACCATCACCTCACCACAACCTCCTTTCAGGGAGTTGTAGGGACCTATTAGGTCTTCCCTGAGCCTCCTTTTCTCCAGAGGAAACAATCCCAGTTCCCCAAGCTGCTCCCCATAACACTTGTGCTCAGACCTCTCACAGCTTTGTTGCCCTTCTCTGAACAGCATCCAGGGCCTCAATCCCTTTTTTGTAGTGAGGGGCTCAGAACTGAACACAGTACTCAAGGTACAAATTGAATTCATGTCTGGTTGGGTGAATGCACTCCAGGTTCTTCTGTCTGGTACAAACACTCCTGCCTCTCTGCCAGCCTCAGCCCTTGCTGTGTCAACATGCACTTCTCTATATCTTCTTGTTTTGTGACTGTCAGGCAGTAATTGAGACCATTTTCCTTATTAAAGCCATTTTCAGTAGTGCTATTTACTGTCCTTTTTATTTATTGCCATTTCCAGACATGAATAAAATCTCTTTGGGACCAGCAAACATGACAGAGTCAATCAGATCCGAGTAACTATTATTTCTAGGAACAGTTGTCACATTTAGAAAAAAATACAACTCCTCAAACAAAGCAGGAAGAGAGAATTTAAGTCTTTCTCCTCCTCAATTGGGCTATACTGACAGATAACTCAAGACGTCCTCCTTTTTAAAAAAGTTTTCCAATTCAACGGAAGGTTAAAAGTGCCCCCAGGACAATTGTTGATCAAATTTAAATCGAAGCAGGAAATGAGAAAGTTGGAGAGGGAGGACACTGCACAGGCCCATCACACAGGGAGCTATCAAACTCCAGACTCTTCCCTTGAGGCCTCACATAAATTCTTGGCCAGTTGTTAACTACACGCAGACTAATGATTCCAACTGTCTTGATGCTACCTTTCTGTGCAGAATTTGTGTTTTCTGGTGAAGTTAATGCAATCCAAGGAAGAAAATAACCCAACAGGATCTACCTAAATAGAATAAGTTAGATTGAGGGCAGCCCGAAGGTCAGGCCTGAAAAATAGCAGGTGTTTTGATGCCCCATGTTCTTGCACAGTCACATAAAAGTAGAGCACAGCAGTAGCCTAGAGGCTGGGGTAATTGAAGGGATGCAGGCCAGATGGCCCTTTGAGCAGGCAACTGGTTTTAATGGACTAGGGAATGAGCCAGCAGAGCTTCACCACCCGCTCCAAGTCAGTCAGGAACTAACTGTCCAACAGCAAATAAAGCCTGGGAAAAAGAGACCAGAAGATAAATGAAATACAGGAAGAGCAGACAGCACCCTGCAGCACCACAGATATGTGTTGAATGCTCTGAAATGTACAGGTACATTTTAGAAGATGCACTGAATTTGATGACGACTGAAGATCTGGGCCATGTAGCACTGCCTTCCCAAATCTACAAAGCCCAGAGCTGAAGGGTGAAATTCAGATTAAATCCACCTGTTAACACAGAAAGCTGATATTCTGATTACAGTATCTGAAAGTGTGGATTTTTAGTATCCTAAAAAGCCTTTCAGGGATGGGAAAATCCTCTATATTTTATATTGCTCTTCACAAGAATGAATGGAGTACTTAGAGTACACATCACCTTCATACTGGAAGGCCTGAATTTGTCTCCTAGGTTTTCACTCTGGAAAGAGACTATTTGCATTTAATTATTTTAAAGCAAACAATGAATAAACAAAAGCAAAACCCCAACAAAACCAAGAAAACAATGAAAACCAATGTAATAACTACTTATACCTTTTTGTATAAAGAAACATTTCTGAACAGAAGCAGTAGTTGTAAGTCAAGACAAGCACTGAATAAGCTCATCCATAAGGTAAGCATCAGGATTTAGAAAGTCAATAAATATCAAGCTCCATTCCGAAAAATAACTTAGTATTGGCAAAGACCAAGTGAAGCATTTTGTAACACTACTCCACATAACATCTACAGATGCGTATCTCAAGAAGTCATGGATTTTTGTTCTTCATGACAAGCTCTAAGCCCCTGAGATGAGGGTGATAAATTAGTTAAAAGCTCAAAGCAGCCAGAAAACAGAGATGCAAGATTCTTCAAGAAGCTGTGTTAGAGCTAGGCCAGCAGCTTCTGTCAAACACAAGCACAATTTACCAAAGTGAATTTGAAAAAGTCTCCAGGGAGATAAAGAGATGGAGAGGGCTCATCAGGTCTCACGACTGAATGGCAAGATGGCACAAATTAGGATGGTCATGCAGCACAGGAAGGAAAGCAAGATCATTGAGAAAATAGGACATGAGAATAGAGGGTAGATAAATGCAGCAAAACAATAATAACAGCAGGTTGGTGAACATACAGGACTTTTCAAAACCCTCGGGACATATCCCATAGAACATAAGAAAGCAAGGCATCAATATGATAGCATACTCAAGAGGAAAGCAAAGCTATAAGAAGGAGATAACTAGTGATAGGACAACAGCAGATGTTCTCCCTCAAGGACAGCAATGACACGGTTTGCATGCTCACAGAAAACACAGTTAGGAGAGCTCTGGTTTTGTTGCAGGGGGAGGGTAGGGTTGTCAGACTTACTTAGACATTTTGGTAATCAAACCATACATCCATGGTATCAAGGAGAAGAAAAAGGAAGACAACAGCTAGCTCCATGTCCTTAAGTTATTAGTGCAAGGAGTTTGCAAAGCTCAGTTGTAATTACTCGGTATAGCGGGGAGCAGAATCATGCAGCAGCAAGAAAAAACCAGCAGTGAACTACCTTTGTTTCAGCACAAATACAAACTTGTAACTGCTGATCTCAGGAGGGGCAACACCCAGGCTTAGAAAAACACATTAACGGAGAGACTATTACTAAGCTCCACTGGAAAAGCACAGCACAAAGTAGGAGAAGAAAAAATAGAAGTCATGGCGTTTGTTTCACTGAAAAGGTGATTTAGCAACCGCGCACCAGTGTTACATCACTCACAGCCCTCCCCAGGAGCTGCTCTCCTCTTCCTCCCCGGGGACCCCTTTCAAGAAAACGTTCCTCCCTCACCCAGACATGCAAGCAAGCAGCACCACAGAGCAAAGCCCCTAGACAGCAGTCTGCATTACAAAAGCCAGGGTATTTGACAATCCCCTGTGCACATCTCAGCTTTGCCAGCTCCTGCTCCAGCATCAGTCCTGGGGTGTTGTGGGGATCCCACGGCACAACAGTGGCACACGGCTTGCAGGAGCTGCAGGATGGAGCAAGCAGCCTCTGAGCTGCCAG
Source organism: Numida meleagris (assembly GCF_002078875.1). Classification (NCBI taxonomy): domain Eukaryota; kingdom Metazoa; phylum Chordata; class Aves; order Galliformes; family Numididae; genus Numida; species Numida meleagris. The sequence continues at coordinate 16,227,879 of NC_034416.1, forward strand.
ACCTGGTGCCCCCCCCAGCTTGGGGACTGCTGCACCCAGTGACACCCAGGGTTAGTAAGCCAGAGAAGCGGGAGGAGCGATACGGCAGGTCAGAGTGGGTTATGCAGCCTGCAGCCAACAGCTTCATCCTATTTTTCAAGTACATCTGGGTCGCAGAAAGCTATTCTTGCCTGCTTCCACATAGAACAAAAGCAGTTTGGGCTTTTAAGTTAAAGCGGCCGTCTGTGCTAAAAGCTCTGCCTTCTGTCAGTAATGGTGCAAATAGCGAGGTGAGGATGCAACAAGTCAAGCAGGGTGAAAGGGTTAAATGACAAAAGCCAACTAAACACCACTAGTTGTGCCAGGAGATGCAGTAAAACTCTGCGCCTTCCTCATTGCTAGCCTTCTAATCTATCTGCAGCCACCAAGGGCGCATGGGACTGGGTCTTCATGCAGCAAAACAACCTCACAGGTGCCCCAGTACCACTGCCGAGGCCTGCGGCCACAGGCTTGAGGGCACATGGCCCTAGGCAGGCTCCTGGGGAGGAAGGCACAGCACCCTTCTAAGCCTGGGGTCTGCCCATGTCTCAGAAGCACAAGATGCAGGTGCGAGAGCAACAGAATAGGAGATGGAGGCCAAAACACACAATTCTCCTGCAAACGGAGCAAGGTCTGGCAGCCCACGGGAGAAGTAAGGCCTGGAAGCTTCTGATTCTCCAAAGGCAGAGCAAGACTGAATTACAACACAGCATTAGAGAACACCAAGGCACCCTCAAGCCTATTTGTTCTCAATTGGAGATGAAGCAGCAGATCCTAGGACACTTGCTGAGAGGGATCGGGAGTCTCTCTGTGCCCACAGGCAGCACACCCTCGCTCCCTGCACAGCTTGGAAAGCTGAGTAGGCACCCACTCGTACCTCCAGCCAAAAATTAGCAATAAAAGAAGTAAAAAAGATCTTATGTGGAGTGACAAATAATAGAGAGTAAGATGCATACATCTATGTGAACATCCTCTTCTGCCCTTTGGGATTTCTTCATTTCTAAAGGACAGCATTTCCAAAGCAGTACAACCTTAGAAGGCAGCAATTATTAGAGACCGCACTAACTGGATCTTGCCTCCCCAGAGGTTTTCTGACACTGACACCATGTTGCATATTCTTCTTAACATTTTAATATCAAAAAGGGAGCACAACCTACAGGCTTACGGCAACATGATCTCCTGTTATTCAGAAGCAAAATTATCGGATATAATCAGCATCGCCTATTTTAGGGAAATAGTGAGAAAGAGCACACAACATTCCGTAACTAAATGCAGCTCTCCAATAGCTTCATTGGTCGGTCTTATCAGAAGTATAAATCAGAGAGATAAACATATAGATGGAATTAAAAAAAAACAACAAAAGGTGAAAAAATCAGCACTGACTGTTCTCTAAAGCCAGGACTACAAAAACACTAACAGCACTGAAGATGATTTGGGTATACCTTGTACAGTGAGCAACAGCAGTAGAGAACACTTTGTGGACATACTAGGGCCAGTCAGCTTCGTAGTAACCAATAAATTAAAACGTCCTTTCTGACAGCCGCTGCACAGGCTTCTCAGCAGGGAAATATTTGTTTGGTAAACTGAATTTCCTAGTTTCAACAGGGGATGAGGAAGAGAACTTATAGCTTTAAATGTACTATATAGTATTCTGGTGAATATATACTGACTGGTAGAAACACATTACGGTCAGCGATTCTCCACTATTTGTTGGAGGTGCCTTCAGGTCTATAAACATTTTGTCACACTCCTTTCCCAGTGGCTCAGAAAAAGAGAATGTTATTGCAAACCACATTGCTTCGTTAGATATAAGCAAGTCTTTCGTGTACTCAAGTTAGCTCGAGAAATCCAATATCATCTGTGCCTATATCTCACTCGGGAACTTTTTGATGTCTGACAAATGGAGGTGATGTGTTATGTTGTTTTGCTGTTAGGTGGTGGTGTTTTTTTTCAGGTGGTGGTTTGTGTTTGTATTTTTTTTAAAACACTTGGTAGTAAAGCTGTTCATCACACGTGCTACAGCACTGCTCTGCAGTAAGTTTTCTGAGCAGCAGGAATACAAATAGGTCTTGATTTTTCCGGAGTTTATATTTGCAGAATTACTGGAATGCCTGAGGCAAATCAAAAATAATGCACCAGCTGAGAATGCTTTCCTTGATTTAGAAAGAGATCATGGGCAATACAGTCACTACGTGGGTCCACGTTGTGTCATTCAGAGCTGCACAATGAACACACAGACTCCAGAGGCATGGAAATGCCATCACCCCGAGCATCTAGCCCCAGCACTGCACAGCCCCTTCAATGACCAGGAGCCCCACCAGCCAAAAACATGGATTTCAGCTCACTGAAATAAACTGAGCGCTTTCAGTAAGAGGTATTTTAAACACGCATGAGTCTGTATTTTCCACTTTGGCATTAGGGGAATCCTGCATGTTAAATAATCAAAACACTGCATTATGCTGGGGAAAACTCTACCTTTGGTCTACGCTCCAGTCAAGTTATCAGTCCCTTTAGGTGGCATTCACGTGATTAAATACAGGCACTTGGAAAATTGTAACCTACATATAAACTAGTCAGTTTAGGCTCTATCTTTATAATCAAGAGGGAGAAACAAGTTTCTTGAGAGGGAAATTCACTTTGACATACCTTAGTTAAAATCCATATATGAACCTGATCTTTAGCTGTACATTTCATGAGTATGTTTTTTTCCCCCTGTAATGTGATGGAAGGCACAGCAATAACAGAAGAGCAGCAAGATGCCAAGCTGCAGCAAGCAAGGATTTACTCAAATGCAACAGCCATGGGCACAGAAATAAAGGAAAGCAGCTGCTTACCTTCAGAAGGCCTCAGGTACACAGGGATCTCCAGCAAGATCCCCTCACCTCCACTGCCAGCCCTTAAATGAGGCCTGAGAAGGGTGGATCCTGGCTCCACCCCTTCCAGTCACTCGGGTTCATTGCTTGCACCTGAGCTCCCCTGGGCTGGCCCTGCCTTCCCACCAGGTGCTCCATCACTGCTTCAGGCCGGGACTCAGCATTGCCACTACATCCCCCAATCTCAGAAACAGAATATATACAAGCTGTCAGAAACTGGTTATAGTTAGAGATGAAAGCAAAGAGTTATAGCATTAGAAGATAAAATTTTTAAAGAAGGTGATGAGTAGAACAGCTCTTTGGAACTCCTGCAGCATTTGGGTTAAGAAGATTTAACATACCTTCTTGAGTAAAGAAAAGACAACTGACTCATCGTTTGCACCAGTTTGAATTAGGCTATTCTATCCTAAGCTGTTAATGCCTTACCTCCAGGAAAACAAATACATTCATGTTTGGAGGTCACCGTCATGTTCTTCCTCCAAGTGAAACTTCACTAGTAGCAATTCTAAAACAGTATTTCCGTACATGACTGTAAATGGCTTCCACTGCACATGTAAATGTTGTGCATTTTTTCTTCACAACGGTTCCTTCTGCTCTGTCAGAATAAGTAACATCTGGTGTGGTACTTAGCAATGGACTGATGTCTTCTTTTAATGAACAGCAAAAGAGATGGATACACAAAGTATAAGGAAATAGTGATTAGCTTTCTACTGTCCAAAGGCTCCCAGAGCTTAGACATGTTTCTTTTAATGGTTATATACTCAGGCAAACAAACTGTGCATTGTTTATGAGAAGAGTTCGCCTCCTTTTAAACAAGAGAGGAGATGCTTGAAGTTACGAACATAAAAACGAGAGGCAGAGAATGATTAATCACTAGAAAAGGAATATTATTTGGGGAAAAAATTGCTTAGTGACTCACCGTCACTTGCCATTCCTACCCAGGAAAGCTGGCCGGAATAAAATAGCTACTAAATAAAATCTAAAGCCAAATCAGCAAGCAATGAAGTAGTATGGCAGCCAGCCTAGCCAGAGAGACAAGCACGAGACTCTTCAGATTGAGCAAAGGCAGCAGAGGTGCCACCTGACCTTGTGAAACTCTGGTCTGCTAAGAAGAACATCAGCTTTCCAGGGGAAACATTCAAGTTTCAAACTCTGTTCCCATTTCACACTTTGGTATTAAGGGCTGCATGCTCCACTACAGCAGCTCCACATACATCACACACATTAAGTTCTCTGTATTGATGAGGTTATACAGCCTCCCAGTCAGACTATTATTAGGGTTATCTGAAGAAAGTATAAACCAGAAGACAGTATCTAGACATGCTCAGTCTCAATTACTCTCAATAAAGCCTGAACTCTCAGTCTCCAGGGGTTGACTGGGGCATTTGCTAGGCATTAAGTCTCTAAAGCTCTTTCCTCTCCTCTTGCAGAGAGCAAAGAGCACCCTTACATGTTCATCAAGAGCAAAAAGCATTAACAAGAATGAAGATACAAGCTCAGATTCCACACTGGTTTATAGAACAGGCAGTACCATACCTTATCACATGTCAGAAGCAGAGGATTAGCATCAAAAACATAGAACATCAACAGCCAAAGCTTTCCAACTGAAAGAACTGACTGTAGAAAAGTAATGATACTGAAGTGATGACTTCTACCAGCAGCTAACTCAAACATTTGTCACATCACCGTTGCTGCAAAGGAAAACATTTAGAAAGGTGAGAACTAATGAGAACAAAGTTGTGTCTGCTCAAACAATACTGTTTTATCTCCTCCTTCTGCAATTTCATCCAGCTGTAAAGAAAGAGTAACTCAAAAAGATCATGGCTCATTGAATCCGCTACACAGGAAGGAGAATGGATGGACCCTTCCCCATTCAATCATAACTGTTTGCAGAAGAAATTGTGCTGAAATAATGGTTTATCTGATACCTTCAGTTGCGTGAGAATCTGCTGCACCCATCCACTTAAAAGGTGCCCACTAGTATATCCAGAAAATCTTTTCTCTGATTCTCCAAACAACATCTGCTCTCTTTCCTCCCTGCCTTCTAGACTCACTCTAAGCTTTCCTTCTTGCCCACTGGGCAGCCTCCTCTGGGAGCAGCTGTAGGTGGGGATGGAGCCCAGCACTCCTCCTCAGGTCCCAGCTCACAGGGATGGAGGCTCCTGGCAGTGCCACATTCTCCCCACTGTGGCTCTGTCCATCCTTTGAGAACTCCTATCACAACATCCATCATGTGGTTAGCACAGAATGTGCTCTTCTGACTACTGTTGCTCCATCCATCTCCTCTCCATTTAATGCCATTTCCAGTGTTAGCTGTTACATTTGCAGTCTGGAACCATTTTCTTTCTCTCTCACTAATATATATTTGTCAGCTTGTGAATTACTGCCATAGATTTTCACTTTTTCCCCACACTTGAGTTAAATTTTCATCTGAGAACCTAGTGCAGTCTTCAGTTTATGATGAGCCTTTTCCAGTTACTTATGGCTTCAATTACCAGAAAAACTTTAGACGTTTGCTGGTTAAACTCTCCTGTGCCAAGACCATTAAGCATTTCATTTCTCACCTATCACACTGCTTGACATAAGACCAAGCATCAGTTTTCAAGTGTGAATCTTTTCAATTCATCTACTCAAGCTTCAGCTTTCTTACCTGGCTTGTATAACCAGGACCTTCATTGGGCATAATTACACGATAGGTAAAAAGTACAGAAGTACAAGCAGCTCAAATATCATGAATCCCCAAATAATTTCTGCATTATTGATTCCACATAGTACCTTGACACCAATGCTAGAGCATCTCTATTTCTTCATAAAAGTATATATTGAAAGAAGGGCTTTCCTTGCAGCTAATAGAAAACATTCGCTTTAACTGGAATTCAAAAAAGCAAAATTGCATTGATTGTAGCAATCAGCTGACAATAATTTGCTGTGGGGACTTTCAGTACAAGCTTTAATCCAAGTCTTTCATTACACAGAAACAGAAGTGAGAGCCAGTTCACCTGAACACCACCTGTTCCATCTCTGCTGCAGATAAGTTACAGTTTTTTACGACACATATGAAAAACAGACAGATAATTGATGAAAATAGATTGTTTAATGAATATGCTACTGCCAAGAAGTGTGACTAAGGGGAAAAAAAGCAGCTGGCATGCAGACAGGATTCAGTTCACACAAAGTCTAGAAGATCTCTAGAAGTAATTCAATTCTATACTTCATGTTTTAGTTTTTGAGGTGTCTGAATGAAAGATTAATCATTTGTGCCATTGTATCACAGCAGCAGAAACAGGGCAGCAGAAACAGCAATGAGAAGACAACAGTTTACCAGATGCAAGTTCTGCTGTAGCTGGCCTGGCTCTATCTATCTTCAAACTCAAGTCAATTCAAAGGAAAGCATCACAGAGATGGTATGAGCAGAAAGGGCAGCCCTTCTCCAAGTATGATTTCTCCAAGTGTAGATATCTGCCTTTTCAGAATTTTGAGATGTTTTGCAATTAGAAAAGTTGTGCCCATCTCCAGCCTCAAGGAGAGAGCCTATCTTTAAAATAGAAATGGTCCTATGTCATGCTGGGAAAAAAAAAAATGTTGTTTATTTTCAATAAAAACCCTAGAGGACTGTGTGATTCATTGGTTGTTTACTTAAGCAAATTTCTAAGCCACTAGAGATTCATCTATTGCACAATTAATGCAAACATTTGTTCTGAAGTAGTATAGATGAATGGTAGGAGGAAAAAAAGATTTAAAAAAACAAAGGCTCATGAAGGAGCAAGTATTTCTATTAATCTGACAATCACTCAACCTGATTTTTGAGGTATGTTTCGTGTGATCTTCAGAAGGCTGGTATAAATCACCACCACTCTGCAGGTGGCTGGTTTAAGCAGAGGGATGTGAACTGAGAAGTTTGTAGGGCAAGAGTAGAATTTTTTTTTCCATGTATAATTCTGTCTATGTGTGACAGACTTCATAGTAGCCAGATAAGCCTTCAGCATCTATTCCACCAGTATCCAGCTGTAGTGCATCAGGGATGCAGGCAGGATACAGCCAAGGCTCTGCAGCGTAAGCCCTACAGCCTTCCCCAGTCAAGCCCTGTGACTTCCACAGCTCCTTGCTGCTTCTCTGCAAGGAAACACCAACTGCCAAACAAGTCTTTTTTGTTATGTTGTTCTCTGAGGGAGGCATCCAGGGGAAGGAGCATTCCTCCCCAGACACCAGAGACAGCTGAGATGTTTTCAAGCTCAGATCTTCTCCCTAGGCCAGGGCAACACCACCCCATGCAGCTATTTTTATTTTTCTTCTCAGAAATCTTTAAGCTGTTATGAAGACCTGCAAGTTCCAACTAAATTTCAAGTAAAGATAACCATATAAAATGCTGAATCAAGAGAGAGCAAAGAGAAAGTGTTCACAAAAAGACGTGAATTTTGGAAGTGTAACTGGCAGCGTTAGGTATCAGGAAGCTTTTTCCCAGCACATAGAAAGGGGCTCAGCCAAGGATGAAGAAAGATCATTTCAGAAAGGAATGAGAAATACAGCCACAGAGGATGGTAAAGCAAGTCAAGCATTAAATGAATACTTACATGTTTACAACAGAGATGCCTAGAAATCTGTCAGATGACACTGGCTATATATCTGCTATCATGAAAGAGTTCAGAAGCAGTTAAGCAAAAGCAATAAGCCAACTGGAGCGGTGGAAATGAAGGACAAGACCACTGGAAAGCCTTTGCTAAATAACTGCTCCTGAACAGCCCAAGTTCTCTCAGATACAACATGCCAGTTGCATTGATGCATACAGCAGATAAGGACTCAGCCTGCTGATAGCAAAGCAGCACTTGGAGACAGCACCCAGCACCAGCACAGCTCTGCCCACTGTGGCAGAGAAAGAGGAGACCTGACCCCCGCAGGAACTGAGAGCAAAGCTACATCAGATCAAATGTGGCAATTCACCAAAACCCACAAAACTTCAGTCCATTTGCTCATGGATATAAGCATCCACGTGTGCATGATTTATGTGGATCAGAACAGCACAATTAAGGAAGAGAAGATCCAACACAATTCAGCCTGTTAACAGTTGCGGGCATTACACGGCTGTTGATGCAGACAACGATATTCCTTTAGAGGCTTAGCTTTAAAGAACATCTCTAACATTCTCATTGCCTCCACATTTATTTTGACACTGACAACTCAAACAACATGACTACGCTGTAGAAAACAAGCCAAAAGAAGTTTAAAAACAACAACAAAAACGATTTTCCGCTCCAACAAGCTCCAAAAACTCAGGAAGAAAATTGAGCTAATATGTAATGAATCATTTACTTAATGAACTGAGCTTCTTCCTGTTTGTGAATTGTCCAAGAACACTTGGCATTTTTCAAACATGCTCCTTGTTTGCAAAATATCTTTTCAAATAATTGTGCGTTTCCAGATTGCTCACAACCAGCTCACTGTGATTATACAAGAGAAAAGACAAAATAGGTTGTCTGTTTCATCTGCTTTTGCACAGCATGTTTTTCCTTTCCAAGGTTGGATAGCTAATTGTTTAAGAACTGAAGAGTTCTTAAACTAGAACTGGGATACATCTTATATATAAATGTAAAAAAAATAGTTAGAAGTTTTTCTTAAAAAAAAACCCCACAACACAACGTTATTTCAGCTGCTTATATCCATTCACATTTTAGATAAATCTAGCTTGGACCAAGCATTTTCTCACAGCCTAGCATCCCAAAGGATGTGTTTTAGTATAAGATGTTCTGTACTGGCAGTACAGTTGCATAATTTTCTCACCCACCCACCCCTGCCCATGAAGCCGAGCAATCAGCAAAAGGAATGCAGCCACCCTGCCTATGGCTAGCTTCAAAATCACCTTAATAATAAATTAGCAGCCTTCTAATTATGGGTACCTGTTTCAGTGGCACTTTCATATAACATAGTTTACTTTTTGTATCGATATTGTCTTTGCTCTGAAAACAAGAACCCATGAAGTTCACCTCTAAATGAAAGCCTTCACTCCAGGAAGCCTGCAAATACTTCAACTGCTATATAAAAAAAAATGGAACTTTGTGAAGGCTGAAAAACCCACCAGAAAACATTTTCATGATGTAGACCCTCCATTCCCTGCAAGATGTGGCCTTCAGTCACAGTGAAAGCCGTCCCTGTCAACGTCAAGTTGGAAAGCAATCCTGTTCATCAGATATTGCTTCTTTCCTCTTGCTTAGGTCATTAAACAAGAGACAAGAATAGGAGAAGAAAAAAAAAAAAGGGACAGAAGAGGAAAGAGAGATGCAGTGTAAGACTTTCACAAGTAAAAGGTTGTTTCATGGAATTACTCCTGAAAAACACTTTGTTGTTGCTGAGAAAGATAAAGGTATTTCATGTAATCTTCATATTCACAGGGCAACTAAATGCTTGTTTTCTTACTGGAAGCCATTTATATCCAAGAAGATTCTTTATGTCGTGAATCTAATCACATTTACTGAATTCCTTGTGAGGAACTCATGTGGAATTCCAAGCATGTGTCTACAAACAATATCTGTGGCAGCTCACTCCAACTCATACATTATTTTTATTACAATGGCACCCTCTCCTTAGAGCAGTTAGGTTCTTTTTTTTCCAAATGGATATTCTTATTCTTTAACTTCAGCTTTCTTTCCAACAGAAAGGAGACAGGACATCTCTGCAATTGCTGAGAATATAAGCTCCAAGTTTGGTGGTATTTCTCTAAATTACAGTCTGCTTTGTCAAATATCTAGGCATCCTCAGCTGATCATGTTTTAAATATGACTGGCTCCTTTTAAACAAATCAGTCAAAAGCCTGGTTCAGAGTTATTTAAAGTGGTTGGTATTTTATAGCACCACGAATGCTCCACAATGCAACTGCTGAGCTTTAAAAAACACAGAAACTAGAAAGTGGGTACAAGAAACTACCATCTGTCCCTCTAAACAATTATCTTCCTGCCATCTGTCTATATACTAGATAATGTTTTTGCTGTCGGTAATATTTGATTGAAAAAGCTCTCTCTATGGATACTAAGAAGAGGGAACCATAAAAAAAAAATTTTATCATTCAAGTTTCTATTTTCAGCTAGAAAAGCCTGTCATTGTCTTGTTTTCTACTGTTCGGCAATATGTGAAGGGTACACTGCAGTGATCTTGGATCCCTTAATGAAAGGCTCCTTTTTCACCACGGTTCCATTAGTGGTAAAGCCTTTACTGTGTTTAATCTAAAAGGCACATGAAAAATCAATTTCAAAATTGAACAAAAGATGATGACAGGTCTCTTTGAAGTTGGCTTTGGATTTTCTTCCCTGTTTTTGCTTTGCTCCAGCCCAGAGCAATCACCTATCCAGTGCCCAACTGGAGCCTGGAGCCCTCCAATGAACCCAGTGGTTGCAGTCCTGTGTTGGCCAGCAGAACCCAGCACAGCAGGGAGAGAAGGCAGGGCTTCCTCTGGCCATCTTACAGCCTACTGAAGCTACTGCTCCCCAGTGCTCTTTGGCAAGTCCTTAAGAACAGTTACATGGACATAACTGCCAGGAGAATTTCCACTTCCCAGTAATCTTCAACAAATATATCCATGTGAAATCTCTTGCCAGATCCTTAGTTCATTCAGTTTTTCCCTGAACTTCACAGTCCTTAATGATGAAAAGCTGTGGAGAAATGCACTGCCAGGTATTATATTACAAAAACTCCAAGTCTGTCCAAAATAAAGACCTCTGTTTAGATCTTTATTGTAATTATGATTATTAGTGCTACAGTACGGATTGCCCAAGATCTTTCACTAAAACTCAAAAGCATAACAAAGGGCTACATTTGTTGTCAGGCAGTTGCAGTTCTTTCATATCTGACTCTTGCAAAGACAAATGAATGCAGCAGCAGACACAATAACTGAACTAGCATCTGTTTAGAGTCTACTGATAATGAGATTTGCAAAATCTGCTGAATTTGTTATGAAATAAATCAGCCACACTTCTTGTTAGTGAGGAAGAGAGAAACAGAATGAGGTTTCCTGAAGAGGTTAATGCACTGTTTTCTTCCCCTTCTATTAGAACTAAATCCTTCAAATATGGGAAAAATTGTTTGGTGACTTAATTCTAATATTTTAACAAGTAAGTATCCCAAGCTTGGGAATTTCTAACCAGTAAAGGTCCAGTGGTAGACCGCAGCTTTCTTTGTTTTAGGTGAGCGACATATTTCATACTATATTAAGAGAATTAATAGTATTTTAATGACTTACAAAAAAGATTTCCATAACACACATGCATCAAGGAAAGAAGTTTATAGTGCATAAAAGAAAGTGGAAGTTCACATCTCTTGCTCATGCACCTGCTGCTATGGTGGGGCAGCACCAGAAGCTTATATGAAATATGCTCTATAACCAATAAGCAAGTATGGAAAATCTTTACTTAGAGTGTACACAACTGGCAGAGAAAAGTCAAGTAAGCACTGTATTTCTTGCCGAATGGGCTCAGTTGTAGCAGATATTCATTGGAATCTTATGACGGAATCACTAATCTTTTCATAGAATCATAGAATGACTTGGGTTGGAAGGGACCCCAAGGATCATCAAGTTCCAATCCCCCTGCCACAGGCCAAGCCACAAACCTCCAGATCTGGTACTAGCCCATGTTGCCCAGGGCCCCATCCAGCCTGGCCTTGAACACCTACAGGGACAGAGCATCCACAGCCTCTCTGGGCGGCCTGTTCCAGCACCTCACCACTCTCTCTGTGAAGAACTTCCCCCTGACATCCAATCTAAACCTTCCTTCCTTAAGCTTAAAACCATTCCTCATTGCCCTATCACTGTCTACTCTTGTAAAAAGTAGATTCCCTCTTGTTTATAATCCCCTTCTGAATACTGGAAGGCTGCAATGAGGTCACCCCCCAGTCTTCTCTTCTCCAGGCTGAACAAGCCCAGCTCCCTCAGCCTGTCTTCGTAGGGGAGGTGCTCCAGCCCTTTGTTCATCTTTGTGGCCCTCCTCTGGACTCTCTCCAACAGCTCCACATTTTTCCTGTATTGGGGGCCGCATACTTGGATGCAGTACTCCAGATGGGGCCTCACAAGGGCAGAGTAGAGAGGGACAATCACCTCCCTGTCCCTGCTGTCCACCCCTCTACTGATGGAGCCCAGGATACCACTGGCCTTCTGAGTTGCAAGAGCACACTGCTGGCTCATGTTCAGTTTTTCATCCACCAGGAACCTCAGGTTCTTCTCTACAGGGCTACCCTCAAGGAGTTCTTCTCCCAGTCGGTAGATGTATCTGGAATTACTCTGATCCAAGTGCAAAGCCTTGCACTTTGCTGTGTTGAACCTCATTAGGTTCATATAGAGCCACCATTCAATCTGTCGAGGTCCCTCTGGATGGCATCCCTTCCTTCTAACATATCAACTGCACCAGTCAGCTTGGCGTCATTGGCAAACTTGCTGAGGGTGCACTCAAGCCCATCATCGATGTCACTGATGAAGATGTTGAAGAGTACTGGACCCAAGACAGGCCCCTAGGGGACACCACTCGTCACTGGCCTCCACCTGGACATAGTGCTATTCACCACAACCCTCTGTCTATGGCCTTCCAACTAATTCCTTATCCACTGAATAGTCCACCCCTCAAAACCGTACCTTTCCAATTTAGAGATAAGGATGTGGCGAGGGACCATGTCAAAGGCCTTGCACAAGTCCAGGTAGATGACATTGGTTGCCTTCCCTTTGTCCACCGATGCTATCACTCCATTATAGAAGGCCACCAGATTGGTCAGGCATGACCTCCCCTTGGTAAAGCCATGCCAGCTGTCTCAGATCACCTGCTTATCCCTCATGTGCCTTAACATGTCTTCTAGGAGGATCTGTTCCATGATCTGCCCAGGCACAGAGGTGAGACTCACTGGCCTGTAGTTCCCTGAGTCCTCCTCCCTCCCTTTCTTGTAAAGAAAGTCCCCAGGGACTTTGCCTGACAGCCACAACTTTTCAAATATGATGGAGAGCAGCTCAGCAACCACATCAGCCAGCTCCTTTAGGACCCTGGGACACACATCATCCAGCTCCATAGCCTTGTATACATTCAGTCTCATGAAGCAGTCTCAGACTTGCTCTGCCCTTACAGCCATTGGGAAATTACTCCCCCAGTTCCCACCTGGAGGCTCAGAGATGAGAGCCTCAGGGACATGAGAAATAGAAGAATCCTGGCTGCTAGTGAAGATCAAGGCAAAAAACTCATTGAGTATCTCAGCCTTCTTCGTATCTGTTGTAGCCAGTTCTCCTTCCTCATTTACCAAAGGACGTATGCTCTCCCTGGCCTGCCTCTTCTGGCCAATGTACCTGTAGAATCCCTTCTTCTCGTTTTTAACATCTCTCACCAAGTTCAGTTCCATCTGCACCTTGGCTTTTCTAATCCACTCTCTGCAAGTCCAGACAGCATCCCTGTACGCTCCCCAGGTGACACGCACTCGTTCCCACAGCCGGTACAATCCCTTCTTTTCCCTCAGTCTGACCAGCTGGTCCTTGCCAAATCACTTTTCTTCTTTTACAGGCTAGGACAACAAATGTTAAGCTACCATTATTAGGCGAGTTAAGAAAAAAAAAAGTATAAAAAAAGCATTTACCAGTTGGATTTCCGGGGGCATGTATTTTATTCATAAGTTATGCTGTTAAATAATTCACTTGCAACAGCGTGTAGTGGAAGCCTGTTAAAGAATGGTCATTGCTGGACTTGCCTTTGCCAGCTGCTGCTCCGTGTTCTTCAGCTCAGCCTTTTGCAAGCATTTCTACAGTGGGACTGAAAGCAGGACTGAAAGAAGACAGTGCAGCTGTTTTATTCCAAATCTGCAAAGTGATGGTTCTTTTCGGAAAAGATACTGGAAACGAATAATTCAGTGTAAAAAAAAAGTTATTTGTGATATTTCAAGAGATTTGGTCAAAAACTATACAAGCATATTTTGTTAGGAATACATTCACCAGCTGGCTCCAACTGCTTAGCATTCATAGTGCTGAAAATCAACTGAGGAAGCCAGCAAAGCTGCTGAAGCCAACTAGTGCAGCTAACCATATGGATCTAATTGACTGGCTTAATCTGCACCCTCATTCTGAACTGTCCTGGAGAAAACCACATACTTACCTAAAGCTGAGTGAACAGGCTTAATCGCTGGAACTATCAATGAATCAGTGCAAGAGAACATCAGTACCTTAATCAAGCCATTGCACAGCAAGTTCCCCTCAAAGGCAGGAAGGTCTATGACTGAGAGCTCAGCAAAGGGATTGACTGCATAAGCAGTAAAACAAGCACCAGTGCCTACATTTGCCTAAGGTTTGCAGGGACAAAGATTGGATTATAACACGCAAACCATGCCTTGTTGTTATACATAGTCTGCTTTATTGATTTGATGTTTAGGCCAAATCTGGATGTGCTGAAGCACATCACATCTCTTGCATGTTCCCTGGGATTTTGTTTCTATGGCAATTGCATGAAGAGGGCAGCAAACATATGGCTATGCTCAGGTCTCGTGCTCATGCAGAACATCCTGCGAGGTTTAGGGAAAGGGAAGCACTCTTCTTCCCCACCTCTTGTGACACTTTGATGGAATCAAGAATTTCACTATAGACCACAAACCCCATTAATAATTGTGAGATCTGGTCAATGAATGATTTTTGTAAGAGTTGAGTAACTAGGAACAGTGCAAAGGAGTACACAAAATCATAGCACCCGTAGAGACTGAAGATGAAAAGAGTCACAACGTGAAGTCTCAGAATGAAACCAATGAGAAGCTCTATGATCACTGAAGCAGCCAGACAACTCCTAGATTAGGAGCAACTGAAAACTGCCAAATGTCAGTGTCAAACTGGAGTGTTCAAGAATTACACTGCCCAAAACTTCTAGATTCTACTCAGTTATAATGCCAGTGTGGCAACCAGGTGGCATTCCAAAGCATGAACTTCATACATGCAAGATCTCAGACTGAGAAACTTGGTGAGGTCCTTACAATGTGATAACTACGCATCGAGCTTCCAGCTCTGATTTGGATAGTATACTTGCCTTCAACCTTCTTTGAAGCTTCCAATGTACTTAACTACAAGCAAGTTCAAAGCTGAGAAGGCTACACTGAGAAAAAGAGACAAGTTACTCTACACTTAAAACATAGTGGATGATTAAAGTGTTAAAAAGGAAGACAGAATACTTGTAGATAGCTCTGTTTAAGCACTTTACATCGCTGCATGCAAATTCATCATACTGGACACTTTGATAGAAGCAGCAAATCACATCTTAGTAGTTCAACTGAAACACTTACCCTACTCTTTCAGTATTAATTCACTAGCTGATTCCCAATATTTAGGCTCTAGGCCACAACATATCAACTTCTTATTTCCTCAAACTACAAGGCAATAAAAAAATGAAATATTTATGCACATAAACTCTGTCCAGCCTCCTATCGCAGCACAGACCTCCAGGTTCCAAATCCAAGTTCTACACCTTCCTCGCAAATGACACTTATCTCACCGCACCATGAGTAAGCATGTGGTGCTGTAGATAAACTTTTATAAGAGGATTATAAAATCTTTACATTTTGTCTTAGGGAAAGTAGCAGTGAAGTTTGTTGCAAAGGTCCAGTGAGCAGAGCATTTGTCCTCCCCATCTCTCTGCAACTGATGAGACAGACTTCTCAATTCCTTAATCCTTCTCACAGCTCCCAGTTTTCCTTCACACACAATTTATAATTCTTCTTCACTGGAAAACTAATCAAGGGGACAATCTTTTCACAAAAGGGCACCTTGATAACAGAAAGGGATTAGACCAAGCTAATAGCACAAGTAGAGAGCAAGATAAAACCAGCCTCTCTGCTATGGAAACAGAAAAGAGAAAGCAGGATAAAGAACATTTTTCACCTGGCCCTTATCATTAGACATTATTCTCAAAGTCTCTGGGAAAGCAAAAAGAGCTCAGGGACAATGTCAGCAGCTGTGGGAACGCTGGGCCCTACCAGCCTTGAAAACCAGGCCATGCACCATGGCACTCCACGTATGACAGCGGGGCTGGAAAATGCCCCCAAAGCACTGATGGGGAGGTCTCTAAGGTCTCCATTTCAGCTTTGTGCTGCCATCCACAGGAGATCCACCTCACAGAGGCCTTCACCCAGGCAGCTTCTCCATGACTTTCCTCAATCAGGGAAACAAGCCCCCAGAATTCACAATTTAGTATTTAGATTAGTTCATCTGGCAGGGACAGAAAATAAAATTTGCTCCTGAATTCAGTGTGGTTTCAAGGGATCCAGAGAGACTGCTTCAAGAATCTTGTTCCACTGCTCAAGTACAATTAGCCAACATGATTGCTATTAGCTAATTACGGTTAGCTTTGAATGAAGCATGCTTCTCTTCTGTGTTTCACTGAGCAATGGCTCCTTTGTGAGGAGCCATGGAGGGAATGTTTACCGAAAAACCTTCACAATAGAAAATTGCTGCATCCCAGCCCTGTCAGAAATTATCCTATTATGCTTTGCTGCTATCACCTCCAAGGATTCACCCCAGCCAAGTCTTACCAGCCCAGAGGCAGCACCCCAGACTACTGCTCTATGTAATGCCACCCAGCCTTGCCCAGCAGCAGAAAGGCTGCGACAAACTGTGAGGCTACAGTGAGAGACAGATAAAGGGCCTGGAGATTAGGAGCTTCCATGAGCAGTCTAAACAAATATTGTTATTTGTAAATGGTTGTACAGTTGTAGGAGAATTATGCATTAGCTCTCATTTTGACTTTTTATTCCAACAGCCAAATGAATACAGTCATTACACTGAGGTTAGGTTTCTTCTCACTGATGTTTGCACTAGAAAACATCAAGTATTCAGGAGTAACAGAGTAGTAGTAAGCCTCCTCTTTCCAGTCTGTCCCTACCTAAAGGGTAAGAAGCGAGAGGGAGGTGATTGTCCCCCTCTACTCGGCTCTTGTGAGGCCCCATCTGGAGTACTGTGTCCAGGCCTGAGGCCCCCAGCACAAGAAAGACGTAGAGCTCTTGGAACAAGTTTAGAGGAGGCCACCAAGATGATCAGAGGGCTGGAGCTCCTCTCCTATGGAGAAAGGTTGAGGGAACTGGGCTTGTTTAGCTTGGAGAAGAGAAGGCTTCAGGGAGACCTCATTGTGGCCTTCCAGTACTTGAAGGGAGCGTATAAACAGGAGAGGGAACAATTGTTTATGAGGATGGATAGCAATAGGACAAGGGGGAATGGTTTTAACTAAGACAGGGGAGATGTAGGTTAGATATTAGGAGAAAGTTTTTCACACAGAGGGTGGTGACGCACTGGAACAGGTTGCCCAAAGAGGTTGTGAATGCCCCGTCCCTGGAGGCATTCAAGGCCAGGCTGGACGTGGCTCTGGGCAGCCTGGTCTAGCAGCTGGCAACCCTGCCCACCGCAGAGGTAGAAACTCAATGATCTTTGAGGTCCTTTTCAACCTAGGCCATTCTATGATTCCATGATATGATTCTACGACTCAGCTTCCCACAGAGATCGCCATCTCTGCTGCCTAGTAACCAGGAGGGACAACCTAGGAAGGTCCCCATTGTGATTCTACAGGTACAAGTTTCAGTAACTCATCACCTACAGGGTAGCCTGCATCCACTAGGTAAACGTTCAGATTCCCAGTGGACTCACTCAACATGTAAGTGCAGCTGACTCACAGAAGAGTTAAAGGAGACTAGGACAAGCACTACCAATTTTTCTTCTCCTTTTCTCCTTTGTCACCCCATACTGATTATGCAATTTGGATAAGCAAAGGATTTATGATGCTCTAACAGAAGGGATTTAAAGGGCCTTTTTTTTTTTTAATTTCAATCTCTCTCAAAAGAGAGAAATGACAAATAAAAAAGCCAAAGTTATTTTAAGAAGTCATAAGTTACTGCACTCTGCTGCCCAGTACAATGAACTGTTCTCAGCTCATGTCAACTGTTAATAAGACTTTAACATAATATAGCAACTCTGCATGATTAAAAATACACCACAAAGGACATTCACCTCTAAAAATAGTTACAAAAAAAATTGGACAAAGTCAATCTGAAAATAGGTAAGGGGGAAGCAAGAGAAGCAAAATGGATCAAGTAGGGCAAATCATAATGGATGGCAGGAATTAGTGCATTATTTCAAGTTCAAACATTTTTAATAAGTATACAACTAAAGCATATAATGGCATATTAATCCAGTCACAGTAGCCAGATCCAGTATTATTTAAATCCAGAAGCAGCAGACATTCGGACACTTTTCCAATTTTCACAATAAGTTCAGCCAGTCATGCACAGTACTGAGAAATCTGGCATTAGCAAATAAAGGTTCTCTGTGCGCATTAAAGATGCCTTGCCTGCTAACTTCAGTGTTTAAATTTCTTTTTTCCCTTCCAAACAAACCACAAAGAAAAATTTCAATTCTCTGCAAAGGCATGCCAGTCTTCGGGGATGACACAAACATCTAATTGTATTGGAACTCTGCAAGTTGGCATGGAAGAGGGAATTTCATCTGAATTTTCTGTATTTGAGTAGATGCCTCAAGAAAAAGAAAAAAAGAGGTGGGACAGAATATACGTAATACAGAGGAATACAAGACAGAAAAAGCCATAAGGCTTTCAGTAATCACAAAAGGCGAGGAGGGAAGGATATTTCTATCAGCTGTGCTGTTATGTTGATATTTGCTGGGATGTGTTGTAACAAAGAAAGGAAATGACCAAAAAACACCAGCCAACCCAGAGGCACAAGTGCTGAGTAAATACCTGGAAGCACAGAGCTGAACGCTGCAGACAGCAGGGTTAATTTTCTCTGCTCAGACCATAAAGCAGGGGCGGCTGTTCTCTGCACTGTCCAAAATACGTTGTGGTTTGCTTTTTATTTTCTCCCCAATTTAAATACATAACTAAAAGATACACAGAAAGAACTGAAAGGACTCCACACCTAATGGCCAGAAAGCTATCTTGTTTTAAACACTGTTCTGTTCTAATACTTCAGAGGAAATGCTGGAACACACGCTTCTTTGGAAAGCATCTGTGAAAATCCCAGAGCTATTAAGAAAATTAGGTTTTATTCTTCTTTGGAAATCATGTACCAAAAGATACGCTGACTATGTACAACTATCCAGACCCATCCTGTCTTTACAAAATAGAAAACCTTTTCAGCTTACAGCTGTGACTATTTCCATGAAATGTACACTTTTTTTTTTTTTTATGGCTTACTTCCTGGAACCAAGTCACCGGAATCTCAGACTTAGCATCAGGATTGTTTGCTTCACAGTGATTAAAACGAACAAAAACAGTGAAAGTGTTTGAACACCAAATTCCTGCAGTTTTCTTTTAAAATCGGTAGGTGTCCAAGTCAAAGGGATTTAATTTTCATGGATGCCAAACAGCCATTTACAGACATTCCCAGTGCCCTAGCACTAGGATAGTTTAGCTCTGTTGAGGGAAAAGGAGGTAGAAGAGGGGAATCAAACATCCTCTATGCAGATACACGAACCAATATTCAGTGACTTCCTTCTATAACTTCTCAGGTGAGTAATGAAATAAAACACTTTTGTACAGCTCTACCAAGAATCTAACCACACAATGTTGCCAGTGAGACCCATATGCACTCTGAAGTGCAAGGTGTTCCAATAACTTGTCTATCAGGCATATTATAAAATAATTAAAAAAGAAAAGGAAACAACACAACATCACCCTGCTATGGGACACAGAAACACATTTAACTAAATCCACAAATAGAGCGGTGTTAAATGGGCAAAGTATGCAATGAAAAGCGGCCCAGGCAACACTTCCACACTTCTGTGTCCAAAGCGTTAGGCTTTCAAAAAAAAATCTTTCTGAATCTTGTAAATACTACTTCACTTCAATAGCGTAAAACTCATTTTATTTTCTCTACTGGTATGGATCTATTGAAGCTACTGAATGAACTGAAGACCAGCCATACAAACCAAACTAATAGAATTGGTGGAAGCGCCAGTAGGTCAGTAAAGATCTTGTGGCCTTTACAAAGTAAAATAATCCTGACTTGGGTCAGTGAGTATGTTACTATTTGGGGAACTATCTTAAAAGGGCATATGCTAGTGGAAAATTGAACCGTCTCGAGCTCAGGGTATTTCTTGAATAAGACGACCTAGCTACAGTATTTGTAATTTGTGCACTAGGACTTGATCCAAAGCCCATTCAAGTCATCAGAAAGGCTCTCATTGATCTGAGCGGACTTTGGATTAGGTAGTAATTGGTTTTATTCAGTTTGATTTTTCTTCCGGAGCAACCGCATTTTATCCAGCAAATATGCACCTCCACCATTACGTTAATCTTTACTTAAAAACAGAATCCAGTAGCTTCAACATGAAAGGTTGGAAACATTTGTTCATTTCTGTGTAACGTGGCAAACATTTGCGTCTTCACAATTACCAGCTGACAGAAATTTGACAAAAATGAGGTGGGGGAATTATCCTGATTAAGGTATTTTATTGTGAAAGAGCTTCCTATTAGATCCTTGAGATTTTTTTGGTTGTGTATAAGGAATTTCAGCGATTAGACATTAACAAAGCGAGAGGAGGGGTAGATGATTAAGTAATTACCAAGGGTATCAAAAGGGATGCATAAACCCTTTCATGGGTTTCAAAGGATCATGTTGCCAACAACTACTTAAAGCTGTTCACCTTCTGATAAGGACACAGGAGTTTACCAAGCAGGACAGATGCGATTAGTTCACCACCAAGGCCACATACAGGCTGCATAGATTCGCTGGCCAACTGATGTTCTCTTGGCACAGCACGAAGTAGCTCCGTGATGGCTCCTCTCCTGCCTCAGGGAGCATCTGCGTCCTCACTGAATACAGCTACCACAGTGGGAAAAGAAAAACAGCTTAGTAAAAAGCAGAAGAGGGAAGCGGAAGGGAGAAGAGAGGCATCAGGGCAAAGAAAGTAATTAGGAAAAATGTTTCCTGCTGTTTCCTGCAGAGCATCAGGCTTACCCACCATCCTTCACCAGCACCTCCTGCTACCACCAGGCCACTCCAAAACCAACACAGCCCTGCTCAGTATGTTCTCAGAAAAATTCCTAGAAAAGCCTGTTCTGAAATCCGGTGCCAATCATCACGCGGTAGTCAATCCTGGGCTGCTGTAATTTCAAATCACTGTCTGTACCAAGAGGGCTTTTTTCTTCTTTCTAAATTTCAAATGAAGAATACAGCTTCTCACTGAACTTGGCAACAGTGCTCAGACTGGACTAAAAAGCCTCAGGATACAGAGATATCCTGCCACGTTTACTTACATGCACTCAGGTGAGAGAACAGTTAATGGATTATTTCTGACCAGTACAGAGATCATTCAAGATGAATTCAGAGGTCAGGACTAATTGGCTATTTTTTAAATCACTAGTATGAAAGACAAGAACAACATGAGTTAAAAACATTGAATTACTCATATCTTCCCCCCCTTCATTTCATCAGTTCCTTGTAACATGGGATGTTTTATGACCCGTTGCACAAATTAGGAAGCATTTCTCTCAGAAGACTAACTGCTTTTTCTGTAATATACCCATACAGAAATACAGTATTTTTTACTCCCCAGCAAAAAAAAAAAAAACACATCTGATGCATATATAAGAAACGAAACTGAGACCTTGACTATTAGTATTGTCACCCCTATTGGGAGTTTCAGCTTTCCCTCCTCTCCACGCCAGTATTGTGGTAGTTGTTTATTTTCTTTAATGCAGGCTTACATGCCCTCAGGCTGTTGGAATACAAACACAAAAGCAGATGCAGCGTTAATTTAATTCTGTGGCAAGTTTTCACTGGTGCGGGAGCAACATCAAAGATGGTCTGAGAATATCAAATTAAAGCCATCCATCATGATTGCTAGACCACATTGTCCAAATGGCTTAACCGATACCAAGGAGAATTTAACTGTCACCAGGAAGAGGAAGCACCAGTATCCTAGGCCTAAAGTTAGAGTAGATTTGAGTAAATTGAATGATTATTAGAGGGGGGACATTAACACAAGCTTTGAGTCCAGCAAAATTAAAACCTGCAATCAATCTTCACCATGTAATCAAGACCCATTTGTCACTGAAAATATTGATGCTTTGTTAGATTACACAAGAATAGCAAAAAGCTCCTAGCTTTATTAAGATGAAAGTACTAAGCAGATCACGTCTAATTAAGCAGCTTCCCTGGGCACGTACTTGGTTGGCATTTAACCTGCCCTGCATGGCATCCCCTGGCGTGTGATGTCTGACAGATCTGCCACGGTGGAGAACACAAAGCACCACAGCTCTGACGCCTGCAAGCCATACTGAGAGTAGGTTCATTTTTGAAATGTGCCCCTAGTTTTTAAGGATGGTTTTGAGAGGCAGGTAGATATCAGTTTCCATTAATACCTCGTAAGGTAGAGCATGCTAAAATAGCTGATATCATTTAAGGAAACAACTACTCTCCTTAATACCAAATGCTAGATCTATCCACTTTCCAAATATATTATGCTAAATCTTCATCAAGAGAGAGAAACTTCATAGGGACAACAGCCTCAAACACTGAATTTAAAGCCCCAAATTCATACCTGATTACTCAGCACTCGCCACTAAAAAAAAAAAAAAATAGTACTTATTCCAAGCATTTATCAAGCACTAAAATACCTAGGAAACACTGCAGCAGTGCAAGAATGTAATGCAAAGTAAACAGCAATAGTAACAGTTCAGTCCAAGTTCCACCTGTATTTGGAGCTGGCTCTTGCACGAATCACAATTGTCACAGTGACTGCAACAGTAACATTCCATCAGATAAATCTACCATCTTTAAAAGGAAAACAAATTTTTTTGGAAAAAAAATCTATTTTCCAATTATTACAAAAAGCGAGCGGGTGACTGAATACAGCTACAACTGCCACAGCACTCTGGTATTTTACACAACAATTTCTTGTTTGGTCATCAGCAGCTTTCAACTACAACACACAAATGGAGATTATAAAAATAATTCAAGTAGTGCTGAGAACAAAACTGTTGCAAGAAAATTCTTGGAAAGAAACATGAAAACGCAGACAAAAACCATAGGTGGTTGCTACAGAAACAGTGCACCACAGTATGACCCACAATTATTCACACAGATTACTTAACTGAGACAGCAAATTAAATAGAATCCCTCTCCCCACGATAACAAAAAAATGGGGCTTCACAGTAAGACAAAACCTTTGCGTACAGCTAACAATGCAGCAGCTCCTCTTTTAAAGGAGAAAGCAATTACCGAGTTGGCTGCTAAGCACACTTCTTCCCCTCTGTGGCTACTGGAACTTCCATTTCTGGAATCATCAATTTGATTTTCGTAAATGTTTGTTATTAGACAGCTCTAAGACGAGAGTGAAGCTGATTTAGAATTATTTAAACTAATTAAATCAAGTGCTTTAAACTTTTGAAAATGTAAGCGATAACGTTAACGTTATCTTTCAGACACATCCCCCTAACTGCAAATAAACAGAAATTCAATATGAATATTTGCTTCACACTAACTGCTCAGTTCATGTTCTGGATGATGTAACAAATCTGTGGCAGAGATAAATCAGAATTGGAAGATGAAAAACATTTCCAGTCACTTTTCCTCATCTGCCAACCAAGTCTCACAATTAGAGGACATATTTCATTCTGTCAGTCTTGAATGCTGAATGTCAGGGCATACCCCAGAGGATGATTACTTCTACATCCTACTATCCTATTATTTCTACACCCTACAGTAAAAAAAAAAAAAAAATCATAACTCTTCTTGACTGATAGGAATTATTTCTGAACAAACTCTCTAAAGTAGGGACTATGGACAGGATTTTTATTATATATATTTCAGTGATTACTTATCTTTTTTCATATCAGCCTGTAAACTGAGGTGGTTTTAGTTGATTGCATTCAAATAGCTTGATTCAGTGACCTTTTTCTGAAGAAAAAATGTTAACTTTTCAGAAATAGTAAACAAATGCTATTGTTAAAGCTGCAGCTTGCAGCAATTGTAGGAGTGTGGAGTGTTTGCATGAAGATTGTTGTGCAGACCACAAACATGGTCCCACACACCACCTCAGAATTCCAGATCTCAGGTTCAAGATATACAGAACGTGGCTTATTGTATCCAGAGTGCAAGAAAAGCTTCTCCTTTGTATGCAGATAGAAGAACCTTGTGTCTTGATTCTTTGGATGAAATTTGATTCTAAGGAAGAACTTTGATCATTTATTCCACTTGTTATTTCCAAAATATGTCACTGCCCCTTAGTTTTACCGTGGTTGCTCCTTCTGCTGCCCAACCCAAGAAAGATTATCAGCTACTTCATGATGACACATGTCATTCAGTGGAATGAAAATTTAGGCTCAGAACGAACGTAATATTGGTGTTCCTTATGGTCTGCACCCATAAAATTGTTGGTAATAAACTCATAAAAAGCTTCAGGTTTTTCAGTGTCATATCAGAGGCAGATCACAATCTGATACATGGCACAAAAGAAACCCTGGCAACAGGCTCACATTTAATCAGTACTACAGATGGGACATCTATTCTCTCTCATCCTCTTTCTTTCCATCAGAAGGACATGGCTCTCCCCTGTCCTTTTCCCTTGGGACACCAATGTGTTCTACCAGGCCAGAGTGCCTCACCAGGAACAGCAAGCACAGACATGGCACCTGTCTCTTGGTTCCCTGAGCAGGCTTACACCAAGAAGGGGCAGTGGGAAGGGATGTTCAGAGCTGTATCATAAGGCAGGAGATAAAAGAATAGTATATGAAGAACAAAAAACAACTCACAAGGGAACTTTTACCACATGCGAATCATCCCTGTGAGAGTTAACAGAGTAGAAATCGTAGCCAAGTTCCTTCAGTGTCTTCAGAATGTGATTATCTTTAGGAAATCCTATTACCTGAACTTGCTTAATTATTCTCTCTTTCGTCAGGATTTCAGAAAAAATAATAATAATGTGTTTGCTCTAACAGGAGGGGGAAAAAAGCTAGTGGGTGATGCCTGATACAAGAATTTGAAATGGTTGCTCAAATTCTGATCTTTAGCTCTGGGATTACCCCCATCCCATCCACCAGTACAGATACTGCTAAGATTACTGCTAAGATGGAAGGTGGGTCTGATGCGGATTTGTGCTGAGGATTTACATGCTGCTGCACGTGAAGATACCGTCTGGCTTCTCTGGCCTGCTGCTTATAATGTTCTTCTCAGATTTATCTCAGCGATCAATAAAAAGATTGCTAAACATCTAACTGAAAAAGAGACTCATGTACAGTAACAACCATGAACAAAATAAAGCTATAACTGCAACAGAGAAAAGCAGACATAAAAAACTACACATTTCCCATCATGAGCTGACCCAGAATTACCCTTACTTACAATCTCTGGACAGTCACTCAGAATTTAAAAAAATGTGGAAAATGTGTATATTATCTGTTCAGTGATGTAACCACCTCTGAGCTTTGTGGTTCCCTCCTCCCATGCATCTCCAGCGCGTACAGCAAAGTCTAACTCAAGAGTCTGGAAGCAGTTTGGAACAACCAACATCTGGGAGAATGCCACAGCTTGTCTAAGCTCTGTGTTAGTGCAAAACCTAGATGCTCAGTTCCTCCACCCCACCACAGATAACGTGGCTACCATGAAGAGGGAATCTGAAGGGCACAGCTTGCAAAGGGACTCAGATATGCTCCCTTCCAGGTCCCCAGCCTTCATGCTACAGAAACCAAAGCACTAGCTCACAAGTAGCAGGCACCAAACATGGTTCATGGGCATTCCTGACAACCGTGCACCTTTGCCTCTCACCTGAACAATGCTGCTCCAACATCCAACTCTCAAATACACCTGCTTCCTTCTGCATCTTTTTCCTCCACTACAGAAGTTAACAGGTAAACAAAGTTTATCCCTTGTGAGTGGTCAGCTGTACTCAAAACTCAGAGAGAGCTGCTCCAGACCAAGTGCCAGTCATCCTGTAGGCAAGATGCAAGAAGTTTCTTTTACTTTATCTTCTTAACCAAGTAAAAGAAGAAAAATATGGCAGCAACCTGTCTCACTAATCATCTACTACATTTGCAAGCAAGGAGGCTGATGCTGCAGCCAGAAATTGAGCAGTCGCTGCAAAGGTTTTGGGAAACTCCCCAGCTCCATTGTATCCCTGTTGTGTCCCAGTCCTGCCACCACCCCAGCCACCCCCATTGGAGGGTGCAGAGAGGTTCCTCGTGCAGTACCGCAGCAGAAAGCCTTCTTCAGTCAAGGATTTCTGGTTATCTGCTAAAATACAACTCAATGCATTACAGGAGACAAATTCCTACTGAGCCACACTACACCAGCCTTCTCTGCTGCCACGGCCAGCCCGCCCAGTCATTAATTTTGCCCGTGCTTCTGTTAATCTTTGGTTGCACAACTCAGATTTCCAATTTTATCATTCACAGGGCAGGCACTGACATTTTGAAGAGAACAGCTCTGCTGTACTACTCTGCCATCCACCTAAATTTGAAAGCTGATTCTATTCATGTATGCCCTTCTGGGCTTGTTGCTAAGTTCTTAACTGCACCAGCACCAACTAAACATAAGTTGGGTGCAAGGAGTGTATTGTAGCATAACTAGATGAGAGCCCCCCCATCAGAGACAGGCTGTTAGGGATGCTAAACCAAGGTAGTTACCAAAATCCCCCCAGTCTCAGAGAGAAAAGGGCCAGCCAGTTTTTCATTTGGTAGCATCTGGAGGCAGGATGCTCAACGGAAGTGTTGGATGATACAGAGGGACTTCAGTAGCAGATAAGGGACAGCTGGACTTCCTGAAGGAGAAACACGAGTTTGGCACTCTCCAGCTTGCCTGTCTGAGAGAATTAAGGGAAGGGTCTGATGGGTCTCACCTCAAAATCTCTGGATAGATACCATGAGAGATGCTTTGCTTCTAACACAGGACAGTAAGAGCTGAGCTTCCTGCCTCCAGTTGCTACCAGCAGCAGACTGGTTGTGCCAGGAAGCAGGCCAGTATAATGGCTGCCAGAAAGTGGATTGCTTCACTTCTGTGTGAGTATGCAGACAGAAAATTACCCAAAGCCCTGCTGCACGTGTAAGAGTGAGTTGCTACTGTTTTCTTTTCTCATTCTCCAAACAGGTACTAAGTAAAAAGAGAAGCACTTGGCAAAGTAGCTGGAGCACACATCACACAAACCACTCTCTGAAAAATTAGATTCCTTGATAGTCGTTTACCAGGAAGATCTTCATTGTCCTTTCTTGCCAGCAGCCCACACAGCTCTTGTTGTAACAGGCTTCTAATATACACTGCAACTTGTAATTCCTGGCAAGATGCAGCAGCTTTGCCTGTGCAGAGTGTGACAGGCAGCCCACCGTGGCACAGCCCATTAGGATGTGCGATCAGGAGCCAGGGTGGAACAGCACGCTGCAGCTGACAGCTTGTAATGACTTTTCACTGTCTGCTGTAACAGGTGCTTCTGCCTTGTGCAAGCTGAACTGCGTGCAACACGCCAGCAGATGGAGAAGGGCAGTTTAAAGTAACCCCTGCCCAAGCTGCTTGGCTGCTACTGGCTTTGAAGGGAGGACTCCTCAATGTGTTTTCCAAAACATAGCTAGACAGATGTAAGGTAAGGAGAGAACTCCCACGCGCTCCAATCACTATCTGTCAAACCATCTTTGATTCCACAAATGAAGCTTTCCTTCGAGGTGACTTCCATGTCTAGCTGGAGCTCCAGAAAGGCAGAGGGGAAACAAGTCTGTTGCGCAAGGAGTCCTAGAAATGAGGGCATTTAAAAGAGAAGGCCAGTAGGATTCAAACCAACAGGTATTTATTCAGCCACTGTTGCCTGTAGCAAAGTAGAAGCCACAGCAAGAACACACTGAGAGCATTAGCCAACACACTTCAACAACAGGTGAATCCCACTTCGTTACTCTCTTTGTATCCAAAAAGAAACCAGCATAGGGATGAGCCTAGGAGTGAGTTCACTGTGCACAGGCAAGGTTAATGGGTGTATAAAGCAAGTTGGTCCTCACATCTGCTTCTCCAGTGACCCCCCCAGCGCCTGCAGAGCCAGTGCTTCAAGGTTCCAGCAGGTCGATCCCACAGACAGCTGCACACAACCCGTGGGCCGAGGTGAGCTAACCCCTGGGTTACATGCTCATGTTGCAGTCACTGCAAGTGGATTTAATGAAGCATGTATAAAAAAAAATGCAAAGCTTCAATCAGACTGGTTTTTTTATTATTGTTTTTTTTAAACTCACAACCACGAAAAGGCTCTGTGAGCACTTTTGCCTAAGCAATTTAATTATAACAGTAAAAAAAAAAAAATCCACATTAACCCTTTATGTTTGGCTACTTTCAGTGCATTTGAGTTGTTCTTATTGTGCTCAGCCAACGAAATACCTTTCTGTCCTTGTGCCAATTCTCATAGGGCTTCAGTGGTAACCTCTGCACCTGAAGAACTTGTTAAGAAACACTGAAGAATCTGTAAACACAACTCAGCAGTAGCTTCAGCTTTCTGTGTGATAGGGAGAACTGATATTTGCCGACCTCGCTGTATATATATATTCAAGAAATAAGATTTTCTTCAGAGAGGGCTCATCTACAAACTACAGGTATGACAATCCATCACAGCTGGCATTTCACACAGGCTGGAATGAGGCGGCTGAGGCAGGAGTCCCCTGATTTCAGGAATGTGATATTAATGCCAATGTGCTTCTGGACAAGCAGCCTACACCTACATTTTCAGGATACATGAATACAGCAACACAAACTCACTATAGGTGTCCTGCTCTTTGCCTCTCTCACCTCACTTCAGTTTTCTCTGAATTGCCATCCATGCAGACCTACACAGAAACAAATTGCTAACAGAGCTGAAACACCTTTTCTTTTTCACCAAAACATAATTAAAAGCCTTTGTTACTTGGCTTCTCACTTGATTTCAGACCACACAAAAAGCCACCAATGAGACTGCACAAGTGCAGAATATTACATGGTATTTACCACCGAATGCCAAGAGCCTAAGGAGGCCTCTTAACACAAATTTCATTCAGTGATACCTCAATATACGCATGAATTCCAACCCCTCAGAATAAATAAAATACACATACAGCAAGCACAGCAAAACAAAAACTTGAGAAAAGAGTCTAAGCGGGCTTTTGCACCAGTCAGAAAGAATGTGCTTACAATACCTAAATTTTGTTACTTGGATATGGGGCAGAATGGGACATTTCATATCCTCAATAGACACAAGTTAATCCTGCCGGCTTCTGTATTCTTTCGGTAGTGTCCAGAGGGGGATGGTACCCGTGGCATTGTAACTATGGTTTTTTCCCTCCATTCTAACTTTAACAAACATTATTTTGAAATAGATTTGCAAGATTGTCAGCTGCTCCAACAACATGCTACCTTTGAAGTCCAGGTAAGCATTACTATTTACACTAGCTGAAAACTTGGCCTTTCTATTGCTAAGGTGGCAATCCCGTGCATTAAGATTCCATGTCTTCCCCTTGTATGAGCTTGTTTTCTTTTTCCCTCACTAAGGTAAGCCACTGTAAACAATACTATTTCTATAACAAACCTTGGCCTTTAGCTGATTTGAAGTACATGGTTTAGCAAAAACAATTTATCTGTTCTCAACAGCATAGTAAAGAAACACATGTGGATTTTCTTCAGTTAGCCCCAGAGTTTTGAGGTTTGCTTAAGTACTTTTTCCTATCATGAACTCTACTTCTCTATGAAAATTCAGATTCTTATTAGGATAATAGTGGAAATACTTAGAGCAATCCTCAACAACATAGGTGAAACAGAATGGAAATGAGTTGCATACTACACTCTGCCACTGACCAACTAAACACACCAAAGAACTACGCCAGCCTGAGCACAGGTGCAGTAACTAAATGACAGAGTGCAAGCAAACAGCCCCGTCCTATCTGGTCCCTCTGAGCGATCCCCCTGATCCCACTGGCCTGCCTTGCAGATCCTATTGGAGTCATCCAGGCTTGTCAGAGGTGGGAGGATCATCTAGACCATCTCCTGTACCTTCTGGTCTGAGCCTTTTCCTGACGAGCAGGTTCGGTAGCTCTCTAGCAGGACCTCCACGTTAACCAAAACTTGTTAAAGGAAAACATCCCAACGTGTCTAAAAGATAAAGGTCAAATGCTGTCTCCTGCACCATCATCTTCTTCACAGATGAACTTTCATTTCCAAGCCCTGCAAGTGCTAAACATCTGAAAGCCAATAGGCATGCAACAGGAATAGATATTGTTTATATTACCCTCATGAAAGTCTATCCATGCTGACAAGACTATGAGTTTTGATGAAATACAATAAGCAGCACAGATTCAACAAAAAGCTATACTTCAGTCTTGAAAATACTGTACTGCGCTCCATCTTTAGCTACACGTATCACATCACATCATACACATCTGTACAGAACTGCCCAACATGCACTGAGGCTAGTCCATAAAGGTAGGAGACAGGTTCATGCTAAACTAGACCCAAGGGAGCAGGAAGAGAAAGGACAGTTCCCATAACCAAGGCAACAGAACAATGCCATCAGATGGGCAGAACAGCAGGGATACAGCCACAGGTCCTTAGTTTAGAGAAACTACACTCAAACAGAGCGCAAAATTGGCATGAAAGGACCAGATGCTAAAGGCCTTAAATTGAGTGACCCAAGTTGGCAGAAGACCTTTGGCCCTAATACATTTTGCTTCCGTTTCCCTAAATTTCTCTCACTCCTTATCTTCCAAACAAACCTGTAAGATGAAAGTCAACACTAACACTTGTGGAGCTCTCAGATCATGCACTGGTAACTGCTGCTAAAAAGCCTATGAGGAGATCTGAATTTCCTTTTCAGAGCAGAGTTTGAATAGCGTGACATAAATAAAGCATGGGAGCACACACTGAACAATAGGGAAAACATAGTACTGAATAGCTGCTCATTTAGTGAGTGCTATTCATCCTGCTCATTGAGTGAAGCGGGAAGAAAAAGTACATAGTATGTGATCATGTAATTAAAGACTGCATCATAATGCATACACACGTGGGGCCTGAATCAGGGTTGCACTGACAACCCTGTGTTTGATTGCTTAATTTTGCAAGCTTAATGATATTTCTTTAATGTAGTTTAATATTACATTTGAATTCTTTCTATAAAAACTGTATTAGGCAGTGTTTGTCAGTAAGTGTAAGTAACCCAGGGCACTCTGCGTATTTGGTCTTTCAGCATTCTAAGAATGGTTGCCAAATAACATTTAATGGGATTTTCAGAAGACTTTTCTGCAGTGTTTTCCTGTTTAAGTACTTTTCATGGATTAAAATCTCTAATACAAAGATATCAAGTGAAACAAAACTTTTACCATAATTATGCAAATTTCATCAAATTTCAACTTAGAAGCCATCATTTTGCTTCTATATGAGAGTAAGAGCAGCCCTTCTCTGTGCTAGTAGGTCTAACTCAATAAAATGGATTGAGTATTACTCGTAG
Organism: Numida meleagris; assembly: GCF_002078875.1. Lineage (NCBI taxonomy): Eukaryota > Metazoa > Chordata > Aves > Galliformes > Numididae > Numida > Numida meleagris. The sequence continues at coordinate 16,259,190 of NC_034416.1, forward strand.
TCCCTTATCAGGGCAAAGGAGCTGCTGCTGTCTGAGGAAAGTGAGGGCTTGTATGAAGCTGCATTTAAAAGCAGTCCCACGTGAGAAAATGAAAATACTTTTGCTGGAAATGCAAGTTCAAATATTTCCTGTGCCAGCATTCCTGAACAATCCTGTGGGTTATAATTTTGGCAGCAGCAGCACCCAGAATGGCACGGCTGTTCCAGCTGTGCTGCATTTGCATCATTTTGAATGGGCTTGAATACTATCACCAGGCACAGAGACCCAGGTGGGAACACAAGCTCCTATGTAACAACATCGAGACTTCAGTTTGCTTTTGAAATGCCACTCTAAAAACACATCAGCTTTCATTCATTTAAAATGGGAAGCTAAATGCTTCCAGGTAGCCAAATTCACTACATTCTGTTCTGGAAACACAAAGAATTTCAACACCCAGCCACCTCCTCTTAGATCATAGCTTACTGAGGAAGAGCTTATGAGATCAAACTGAGAGAAAGATTTCAAGCCACTGCAAACAAAAAAAATCACCAATTCATGCTACCATGGACTTTGCAAGGTGCGGGGCTTGGATCAATTGCTTGTTTTTTCCCGGATCACACTAGTAAGGCACACCTTCCTTTGACCAGGAGACAGCATCATTTCCTAAAGACAGAACAGGTGCACAACAGCCCAAAGGAAAGTGCACTAACCAAGCCCTCAAGCCAGCTACAAACCATCAGCAAGCCATTTCATACCTGCAACGTCTTCTTAAAGAACACAATAGCAATGAGAAGCGAGTTGGAATTATGATTCTCATGCAGAACCAACAATTATATTTTTAAAAATTCAGCTCATCTCCATACTACAGTGTCTGGATATACGCTGTTTGCAGATCAGCCACACAAACAGCATGGTAACCCATGAACTTCTTTTCCAAGGGCCAGGCACAAGCTGTTGTCATCCCACCCACTTCACAGGAAGTCTGTCGTGCTTGAGCAGCTGAAAAGCAAATCTCCTAATTAATCTTTTCTCCTGTACAAATCACAGCTTCAATCACAGGATCCCCAGATCACCAGTCGTCAAGAGAGGATTTTTCTGCTACCACCAGCTTTTTGGCCAGAGAGAGGACAGACCAGCAGCTTAACATCAGACATCTCTGGTCTCATCCCACAATTCTGGGTGTGAATATACAGAATAACCAGACAACACCTTGCTTTAGGGGACTGAGTCCCAGTGAACGCATTAGAACAGCCTTCCGAATGGTTTTGGTTGGTTGCAGAAGTGTTTTGTTTTACGTCTTTTGACAACAAAAAAAAAACCTCTGCACAAAAAAAAAAAGATTGTTAGCCAGTATATATTTTAAATCAGCGGCCACTCAGTAAGTGGCACATTAAAACAGTTACTGACAGCAGAAACTGAAGCACATATGTACAGTCCAACCCCTTTAACAACCCATCTGCCCTGCCTTGTGGATTCTATTGAATATCAATAATTTTTCAGTTCATTTACTGTTTGGACAACATGCTACACAATATGCAAACAGTCACCATCTGATAGTCCCCAAGGACTGAATGATATCTAGGTGTCACGTACATTCAGAGCAAGTTTTCCACTATGAAATTGGAAAACACTAACAAATTCTTGCAACAGAGTTGTAGGTACCTCACGCAGACAGTAACTTGCACTTGTAAAGTAGAAGCCTCTTAAGCTCAAGATGCAGAATGAGTCCTTCTTGCTCTACATGCTGTGTAGACACAGCTGATGGTTTCTGGCCAAGATGGATTACAATCTCTGGGAAACATCTTTGCTTGCTTTGCCCTAGTGAGAAGCATGGTGTATTAGCTTTGTGCAGTGCCATATTCTCAGACCGTACAGCTTCCAGTTCTCCCAGAACTGCTCACCTGGGAGACATCAGAATAACAGACAGACATCTCATAAATCTAAATAAGCCACACCAAGTAAATAGGAGAGATCAGAGAGGCAACGGCCATTGCCTGTATTTCCATGAGACTCTACAGTGTCACAAACCATTTGTGACATATGGCGTCTCACCATCTCATTTCCCCCTCTGCCATCCCTCAGACTTTCCTGGAACCAGTAGATACAGCCTCAGCACAGCTTCGCCCAAGTCTCTACCAAAGGGCCTGGTAAAGGAGAGAATAGACTTCATAGCAGATTAAAGAGAATGCTTCACGCACAAGGGACAGTTCAAGAGAACTAAGGGCAAGCCAGAACCTTGAGAACATGAGAGCACTGATAAATGAGGTGGGATAGAAATCCCATCTTGTCAGGCGTTAGACAGCTGAGCAGCTTACAAATGACGTGATGAGAAAGGAGAGAACTAGAAAAAGTGACATGCTGGTGAGTTAACTGTTTACAACTACGGTGGATACAGAACTTTTTCTAAAACATGAAGGCATCACCATTGCATTGATGCAGGAGCATCACACATGCAAGAGATGGTGCTAAGGCCATAAACAGAGAACCAAAGGACATGAAAACCGAGTTCATTAAGTGCACATCATTTGATGCTGCACAGTGGAAAGTATTAAAGCAGCGAGGCACCTCCTTGTAAATGCTAGCAACTTGTAAGATAGGCTACAGATGAGGAATTGGATCACCCGTGTCTTGGCAGTGACCTAGCAGGGGTTACCAACACCATGACCCTCACCCCAGCACATGAGCTGCCTTCCCCGTGCTGATGGGCTTTGAGATAACAGTGCTAAAATGCTGCAGCGAGGCAAGTGTTTTCTGATACCAAACACAGTGTTGTCACAACTGTGGGCAAGCTGGTGTTTTGAGGGAGCACCCAGTTCCCTCTGGGTGGGATGCCAGCGTGGAAAGGGCACGTTGATTCCTGCTCTATTTGTGGATTGTATTTGCTGGTGTCATTCAAACCACAATGGTCTTCCAATAAATTGTTGCCTACAATTACTGCTTCCAGAATGACTACATTTTATGCTTTTCTGACACACTGTTGGAGAGATATATTATTTTCAAATCAGTGCTTAAATGAATTATTTGTATGCACCAGTGAACTTTCCTTGAAATCCAACATGTCTAAAAAAAAAAACCACTGTGCCAATGGGTAAATTCTGGCAAGTCCCTGAATCAAAAGGAGTGTGACAGAGGTGACTGGAAGATGGGAACAATTAATTTGGCTGTGTTTTCCCCTTTGTTTTCATCACAGAAAAGAAAAACATTTTGCCTAACAAAGATGAAAACTGGAAAGGTATCCCCCTCAGAATGCTTCATTTTTCTCAGTACTGAAAGGATACTGACACCAAGCCAACACACCACAAGAATACATGAATAACTTGATAAGGATTTGGGGTTGCTTTTAGCTTTTATTTTAATACAGTTTTCAGAAAGCTTGAAATGTAGAAGAGTCTTGAAGTTCCCCAAGGAAGTTTGCACAACAGATGGTGTGTAAGATATTGTCGTTTTGGAGGTTTGTTTAGTAGAGATAGGTGATATCTAGTGGGCTGAGTGCAGGACTGAGAGCCAGGAGCTTCAGATTTTAATCCCCACTTTACCACTTCCTTGCTGCTCAGCCTGTGGCAAATGACATGGTATCCTCATTCTGCACTACTGCAAAATGCAAACATGGAGGGTTCTCATAGGATTGGTTTGGATTCATTTAAGCTTTTACTTTGTTTAGAATATCTTAAACATTATACGAGTGCTAAGAATTGTTTTACCATTCTCTGAGATGCTATTATTACAGCAAATCAAGGTTTGCATTATTATACAACCCAGAAAAGTACTTCTGAAGAAGTATGGCTCTAACACCTTTACCGTAAGCAGATCATTCAGAAAAATAACTGCTAATCAATTCAAACAAAATACACCAGGACAAATTCAATGAGAAATTTTTCTTGTGATAATTGTAGAAGTGTGCTATTTAACAACCAAATTCATAAAACAGAGTTCTGAACAATACAGTAAATAACAAAAAACTCACGCTGTAAGAACTATGTAAAAACAAAGATAACATTGGTAAGAGGTATACCTTCACAGAATATTTTTTTTCCCCTATTAAGAGTTCATAAAAATACCCTAAAATATGTCCTCCAGTCCAGATGGAGCCCTGAAATACTTCAATGCTTGAAGTAAGCATTTGCTGTTGTATTATAGAATCATAGGAACATGGAATGGCTTGGGTTGGAAGTGACCTCAAAGATCATCCAGTTCCAACCCCCTGCCATGGACAGGGTTGCCAACAACCAGCTCAGGCTGCCCAAGGCATCACCCAACCTGGCCTTGAACACCTCTGGGGAGGGGGCACCAACAGCCTCTCTGGGCAGCAGTACCAGGGTCTCAGCGCCCTCTGAAAGAAATATTTCCCCCAGTATCTAATCTAAATCTCCTCTCTTTTAGTTTAAAACTATTCCCCCTTGTCCTATCACCCTTTCTGCTCCTTAATTACATATTTTTAAGCCAAAAGCTAAGTAGCTTAGTGACAATCGGAAAAAAATTATCCTCAGTTATCACTTTATGAGGACTATTCCTTACCAGCTTTTATACAACTGGTCCAGCACAGTTTAGCACAACTGAGAATTTCTTCAGCATCATGCCGAGAGGTCAAATCGTAAGCAGCAAGGCTTCTGGAGAAGACCACAGTCATCCTTCACAGGCCTGACTCTGCCGAGTATAAGGAATCCCTAAACCTTTTTTCCCTCATGTATCTCAGAACATATTGATCACTTATCTGGTCATGTTGAATCACCACAACATTGGCCATTTTGTTTGTACATGATCTCCAGAACACATTTTGTGTGACTGAATTAGGTATTTCCCATTGCCCAGTGCCAGCAGTACAGTAGAGGGCAGCAAACCTATCACCATAGGCTTGGCTCTTCACTTATCTGACTCCTCAGCTTGCCCTAATTGATTTGATGCTAATCAAAGCACTCAGTACACATTCCCTACATTTAGTTTGCACAGTCAGATCAGAATGATCCGCAGAAAAAGCACAGGAGAGCAAGAAGCCCCACCAATAGCTAAGAACATGGTTGATCCATAGCTCAGTAAATAAGCATTAAACACAAGAAAATACCAAAATAAGGTGTAGACACCAACAGTCAACTCCTACAGCTTAAATTCATTAAATGGAAATTGTGTTTACAGAAAAAAGCGTATACATACACCACAATGCCTTAACATTTACTAAGGAAGTGAAAAGTTAAAGAAAGAAAACAGATCAGACATTTCACAGGATGAAAGTTCCCTCCCACATTCATTTAGTAATAGTTCCTTAGCTCACTATCTGCTATGCCAATACTGGCATGAGCCTGTGCGTTCCCCCAGCACACCACAATGGTGAAGCCAGAGAGAAGCCATAAGGCCACCCACAACAGTCATCTGTCTGCACACCTAGCCCTAATGGCAGAAAGGGCATACAGAACGTGAAGTACAACCTACAGAGCAGTGCAGCAGCCCAAGATTCAGATTTACATTAACAAAAAGTACTTGTTTACTCCCACTAACAAAGTTTCAAAAAATTAACTAGGATGTTTTATGCAGGAAATACTGGGCGTATTCTTAAAGGAAAAACACAGATGTAAAGACACTCATCATCTCTGAGGCAGCTATCTTCTCACCTACACATCCAGACGTGCACGGAATTCAAAGAACAGGAGCTCCAGGTTTGGAGTGAAGTGTGATACTTCACATTTCAAGAGAGCATAAGCATTAAATCAGCCAGATCCCTAACGCTGAGTGGCCCTGGTTGTGGTCCTCAATCAGTAAGAGTGTTCAAACAGGGCTGTGCCCAAACCACCACACAGCGAGGTTACGGGAAAGGTGTATAAACAATTATCAGAGTTGTCAAGAGCATGAGTAAGAGACACTATAACCCTCCTACACACCCACAGGCTGGAAAATATTTTTTGTATCCGTTTAGCACTGACATCAGTGTTAGTCATTACTTGAAATCAAAAGATTTCAAGGGGAGGGGGATTGTCTAAGTATGCTGTAGCTAGCAACTGGAGGTCTCGCACACATCTCTGCAAACATGGCTCCTGGCTGCCTCCATCCAACAACCCAGATATACTATGTTCCACTTAAAAAACTTGCCATCATTTTTAAATCTTTTTACTTTGTGGAATTAAAAATAAGTAAATGAAACAAGCTGAACCTTAAGCACCCAAAATTGTATTTGCCTGAAGTACAATCTTCCCCCAACCAAGAACTGATCGTAGATGCTGCTTTGACCTTATATTTCTTATGTACAATTGCATGCAAACGATGCTATTATTTCTGTGTACCTTATCATTCCTTCCGGGCTATATCTGTGTCGACAGAAAAGAACTGCATTTTGATTTTAAATTCTAGAGCAAAAAGGTCAACCTGCATCAGCAAGAGATTTAGAATTACAAAAGGACTGAGATTGAATGGGATCTGGTTTCTTTAGAAAGTAAATACATAGCTATACAAGAAATGCCTTTTCTCTCAATTTCTGCAAAGCAATAGCATGAGATGCATGTCTGTTTTCCCCACAGTAAAAACATTTCTCTGATGCATTTTCTGATGCTTAGAACAATGTCTCATACCTGTGTTTTTTTTTCCCCTCTCTTAGATTAATTCAGGGAAATTAAGGACTCCTGTCATCAGTTGCACACAGCCACATGGTTAAGGCTGGCATATTGCTAGCTTGACTTTTAGTTAGGATCTATATTACCTTTGCTCAGAAAGAGCAATGTTTCATTTGCTCATATCCCTAAGAAAAGAATTCTGATAACTGCTACATCCCTCTAGTGGTGGGAAATTCCCTCCGCCAGGAGTTTTAGCAACTTTGGATATTCTCAACTTCAGCACCACTGAGGCTGTTCCATTAACTTCATGGAAGGAACCTGTAGGCTCAGATGAAGGAGAACAAAAATTTTCAAAAGAGAGCTTAAAGTAGGAAACGTATAGGTGTTAATGATAAATCTGGCCCACCTTCTCTACTGCAGAGCCTTTCATTCAGACAGCCTTAAATAGTGGTTGGCTTGCTTCCACTTTACAGGACCACATGGTCCTACTTCCAGGTTTCGGTCCCTCTGGACAGGGAATCTCCAGTGACCACTTGTAATGCAATGGAAAGCACAGCACTGACAGCAGAGTAGCAAGGTCCCAGGCTGCAGCAAGTAAGGATTTGCTCAAACGCAACAGCTGTGAGCACAGAAATAAAGGAAAGAAGCTGCTTACCTTCAGAAGGCCTCAAGTACACAGGGATCTCCAGCAAGATCCCCCCACCTCCACTGCCAGCCCTTAAATGAGGCCTGGGAAGGGTGGATCCTGGCTCCACCCCTTCCAGTCACTCGGGTTCATTGCTTGCACCTGAGCTCCCCTGGGCTGGCCCTGCCTTCCCTCCAGGTGCTCCATCACTGCTTCAGGCCGGGACTCAGCATTGCCACTACACCACTGCAGTTCCTCCCCCTCATCTAAAAGCCTGGCCCTTTCCTGTTCTCTTTAACTGCCTGAGGTCAGGATGTTAATTACTTCTATGAGGTGAAGAGTTTTTTCAAATACTTTATTTTTACCATTAGTTTTAAATTTTTCTTTTACAATTTACTCCAAACAATCTTTGAAGAATTCCCGAGTTCTGTATTTCTTTTCTAACATTTCCCCACCCACATCCTGGATATCCAATCATTAATTTTTTTTTATGATGGGAAAGCATTTTGTCCTTCCTACTGATAGTAATAAGCGGCTTACAAGCAGATATCCTCAGGTATACAAGCAACTTTAAGAATAGCATAGGTTTTTCTGTAGATAACCATTCCTACATGTTTAGAGACACGCTGGTGGGCAATGCACTTCTGCCAAGAGGGTTCTTGTTAGAATGTCAGTGAGACACAGCACCTACACATACAGTCATGAAGATTTCCACCAACCAACACTATGGAAAGACAGCCCAGTGCTTTTCATTCTCAGAGCTGCTCTTGATTCACTCAAGAATAAAATCTGTGGGCATTCGTTCTGTGTGTCTGTTTTAAGGCAAGTATGACTGCCATGCTAATGAGAAAATACCCCCAAAAGATGAAGTAAACTGACAAAACTCACTAGTCCAAGGTTTTCCTCAGGACCCAGCAATTACTAGGAATTATTAAAATCGCACAAGAGGTCACTCTGTATCAGAGTACTTTGAGGCATATTCCTTTGGGTTTCCCATTTTCCATATTAACTTCACTAAGAAAATGGTAAAATGTCTCTTCCCTGTTTACTCATCTCTTATTGCTGCATGGCTCAATGCCTTGACTGCACATCTTGAAGAAGTGTGTTGCAATTACTGAGGAGTGGACTATTTTTAACAGTTCCCTCCCTTTCATTTCCAAGGATGCATTGCTTCTTACTGCTTGATAGGCATTTCCTAGTATAATTTATGAGAGCAATCGGGGGTGAAAAGAAGTGTTGCTTGTCTAACCAAAATAATAACAGTAATCTAGGACACTTCCAGACAGTCTAGAGTAATAGGAGGGTGGAACGGGCAATTCTGCGGCACTGGAGATGGAGGAGTTGGTTCTTCTGATATAAATTTTTCAGTTACAATCTAGACGAGCCTGAAAATGTCATTTAAAAGCCAATGCAGATGATCTAAAAGTCAGAAAGATCCATGACTGTCCTGTAAACTTGCACTGAATCAGTACATACAGTCTTTAGCCTTTTCTAACATTCAGCTTAAAATTGGATGCAATGTTAGCCTCTCAGAACACTGAGCATTTGTAACCTACAGTACTGCGCTTGGGTTCTAATTAAGATGAATTAGTTCTCGGGTAAGTTACTCTATTTCCTTAAACTGTAAAAGTGGACAGAAATTTGCATCAAAGTGTAGGCATTCATTTTCTAATGCACTTGGTCTCTGCCTCAACTTGATGCTTGAATGACTTTCCTACCCACAACTCCTGCTCCAGCTGCAAGAAACACGCTTAGAGAAATAACCCATCATGAGTAAGTAGTCTGTGTACTATAGCTCTTGATCTACTGCTTTTGAGCTCATTTACTGCCCTGCCCTGCATATATCCTCTCATACTCTTTGAAGATTTCTTTTTAAAACATGGATTCTAAAACATCAAAATTTGGTATAATAACCTCCACTATAAGAACATGACATTGCACCCAGGTTTTGAACTCAGTGTGCACAGCCTTGATACCACCAGAATTTAATCAGCTTCACTGCCAAGCGCAGGTTTCAGAAATCAAACTGATTGAGCCTCTAAGGGATTGACTTGAAAGCAAGGTATGCAGGCCTTTTTATTTCAGTATGGCCGCAGGACCGTAGGCAGTAATTGCAGCAACACAATATCAATATCAAAGGTTTCCAGAGTCTCTTACAAACTGAATTAATGGTCACTGAGAAAGGTGTCAAGTTAAATTTAAGTTTGAAAGATGCCTTGCAGAGAAGCTTGTAGAAGTGGCTGGGCCTACTGCACGGAGACATTTCTAATTATTCTACCCATAAGCACAAAAAGAGCGGCAAAGAACTTCTGATTTTTCCTTGAGCATTCTGTATTACTACCCAAAAGAATACACAAAAGCACAGATACAGTCAACTTTAAATTTCCTATCCCAAAGTTTCCCCTTTCTTTTAATGATTAAAACTTTCACAGCTGCTACTCTGGTAAAACCGAGCTCTGTAAATGCTTTTTGTGTTTTGTTGTTTGTTTTTAAATAAAGATTCTTTTTTTCCACTGGCCCCATCTGTTAGTAGCTTCTGCAATTCAGCTCACAGGTAATTCGTTGTGGCTGGTGTGTTTTCCCATGGTTTTGGAGATAAAGGTGGAGAATTAATTCAAGCAAAACCAAGGTAATAAAGGCAATGATTTCAGAAAAACAAGCGCCAGTGCAACTGCAGTGATATAATTACACAGATGGACTCCCCCACCCCAGTATAGGCAAGATTTACATCTCTGAATATTTACTTTTGACAAAGACAAGCAGCAGCTAAATTTGATGTAAATCCATCAGTTGTTAGTCTGCCCAGAGGAGTGGGAGCAGCACTTAGGTGAAGTCCCAGTTAAGACGTCGATTTGGAGCACACAGCTCTTCTGCATACACTGCGTGCTTGCTCCTTTGAAAACAAAAGATTTTAACCCATCGAATTTCAGAACTGTACTTCAGAATAAAATCTGCTCAGACTGCATCTGAGCCAAGAAAAACACCAGCCCAAAAACAAAAATGCTCTTACAAAAGAAAAGAAACAACTAACCAGCCTCAGAGAGGACTGAGACTTATTTTCACCAACATTTTGGCTAGACTCTAAGAACCTGCTTGCTTCTGACAAGCCCTGCCATCCCATCAGGCTGAAGACCCACGTCCTACCAATGCACTGGGCAGACCCACTTGTTCAGCTTTTCCCATGCTTTGACAATCTTACTAGACACCTACACACCCTCTCCCTGAATATTTTTAAAAATTGGCCTAATGAGGCTAAGTCAGAAGATAATCAGTGTGGAAGCAGCTCACAGCATTATCCATTAACACTGCTGTGGAGAGAAAAGTTAATTGTTAGTATTTCCTACATTATCTTCTCAAACTATTACCCTCTTGTTGGGCATTTTCAAGTTGAGATCAGCTTTCATAGGCACCTCTCCGATTTCCCTGTCATTGAGCTGAAACTTTGATTGAGGATGACAACTCTTCCAAGGACAATTTAAAAGTGACACTTCCAGCTGGCAATTGCCAATCACCCCTTCACATGCGTTAGTCATACGTTCTGCAGAGCTGTGGGGTTTTGACTTAACCTCATTTCACTTCTGACAATCTTTACAAAGGAATTATTTGCAGTTGCTACAGTGTGTGATAGGTTTGAACTTAGGTCAGGGAGACTGAATTAAAACAGAGGGCATCCTCATGCTGTAATCATACTAACTTTTCCAAACAAAGTGACTTACCCATAAGCACCAAAGGACTGAAAAATGGAAGAGGTGCCCCTTTGCAATGAGGATTTTCTTCACGACAGCAGGTTATGCTTTACTGTCAAAAACATCTAAAGGTCACAGGCATTACAACCTACAACAATTCACTTCAATCTTCGAAGAAGTGCTTTAAAGTCTCCTCCTGCAACACGAGTTTGGTGGCTTAAATTCAGCTGCTATTTTCCCAGCTCATCCATTCACTTCTTAGACTATACATTTTGTGCTATGTCTCATGATGGTGACTCACACAGCCCCAGGTTCATATGAATACTGTTAGGTGGCAAATAGAAAGGTTAGACAGCTGCAAAGATGTGTTTCCTAAAGGTTTGCATTTATTGCGCTCTTCCACCAGTGCCAAGTAAACACAGGGATGCACTATTAACAGAGTAATGCTATTTCTTTGGAAAGGGAAGCAACTGTCATAAAGATACATCAAAGCAAACCACATACTATTAGACAAATTTAGCATGGTACAGTTAGTTCAGTTAAGTCTCAGTAGGAATGAAGGATGCCACTCTCCGTATCAGTGAAGGTAAAAGCACCAGACTACAACAGGATGCTGTCACAAGTGCAGCCCTGACATCAGAAGAACACACAGAAAAAGCCTTGTTTAAGGAGGGGGGACATGGCTTGTCACCACTGAACTTCAGAGCCGTTCACTGCTTGGAGCTGATGATCATATCTGGAATTGTTTGAGTTGGAAGGGACCTTTAAAGGCCACCTAGTTCAACTCTCCTGCAGTGAGCAGGGACACCCACAGCTCCATCAGGTGCTCAGAGCCCGGTCCAGCCTGACCTTTTGTGTCTCCAAGGATGGGGCATCCAGCATTTCTCTGGGCAACCTGTGCCAGTGCTTCACTAACCTTACTGTAAAATCCTTTTTCCTTCTATCCAGCCTAAATCTCTCTTCTTTCAGTTTGAAACCATTTTCCCTTGTCCTGTCACAACAGACCCTGACATCTGAACAGTCAAACATCTCGTAAGCACCTAAGATGATTCCTCTCCCTCTCTGCCCTGCGTGACACTGCCTTGGGCACCCCCACCACAATAGCAGAGCTGCAGGGCACCCTCCAGAGGCAGCCAGGCACAGGTGCTTTGCTGCCCCAGCACAGCAGTGTGTCCTCTATCACCTGTGCTTGAAAGAAAAGCCACACAGTAGCTGCATACAGAATCTGCACAGCCCTGGGGAACCAGCATCACTTGCTGTTTTTGTGCAGACACCCATCTCTGCTTTACCCTGCTCACAACAGAGAGACAATAGAAACACTTGATCTTATGGTATTTAAAGCATGGTTTGTTTGTTTTTTTTTCCCTGTTATCCCTTTCTATCTTATAAGGGCAAGCCAAAAACATTTAACACAGAGATGTTAACCAAAGTTATAGGAATAATCCTAGACTTCTATTAAGAACGAGCAAAAATTCTCTACCAACGCCACCCACAAGCACCAGGCTTCTCTTCATAGACCACTGCAAAGCTAGATAATTGCTTCGATAACTTTACTTTGTCAACAACTATTGCAAGGTGTGGGTGAGGTGGGTTAACCAAACAAGCAAATCATTATTGGATTTTTTCTTTAAAGTCACTGTATGGATCGTTTCTTTGAAACTCTGCCACGAATCCACAGAGCAGCAGAACGGAGAAAAAACAATGCTGGAGACTTAAGTCGAGCAGAGGAAGAGCTTTAAAATGTATCAGCATGCTTTACTGCAATAAGCTGCTAGTGTTGGACCACAATGACTCACCCCCTCAGTTCTGCTACGGAAGAAAAGCAGATTTCAACTTCCTAATCCATTCAAAACAGAGCCTCGTTGTATGAATGCTTTGCCTTTAACTCCCGCCCATAAGGAAGAATGTCATCATCAGCGTGACACTGAGAAGACCCACGTGCACTGCATTACTCAGATTTGTTCCCCTCATGCATTCATTTGAAGTTAAACAAACATTTCTGCATTTCACTCCTGTTATCTCTAAGTCACCGGAGAGAAATCTGGATTCCTCTCTGGCTCCTCCACCAGCAGTAGATGTGCAGCTCCTCACTGCACTCATCCAGCAGTAAGAAAGCTCTCCATCTCCAGCACCGTGCAACAAGACAAGCCCCAGCACCGAGCTCACTTCTCTGTCAAATTCCAAAATTAGCATATTAAATAAACTCGGGTAGAAATAAAATAAGACAGATACACAATGCTGAAGTATGAATTAAGATACAGTTTCCACCTCGTGCATATTGGAAGCAAGCATTCAAAATTGTAAAGATTCCACATAATCCAATTAAGCATTAAAAGCAATCGTTCCACTCGACGTGAGTTAGTACTTTGTATAAGTTGCTCGGTTTTGTCTGCTTTCTTGTCAATACAAGAAACTCTGTCTTACAAAGTTCATCATCTGTAAAATGTATGACAAAGGATCCTTTTTAAAAAAAAATAGAAAAAGTCACATGAGAACTGTCACGGTTTTATGATTTTCGGTTATTGGTATTCCACATCATAACATCATGTAGTGGATGTACCTGGTTCTCAGAAGAGAAGGACTACTACATTCCCCAAGGTACTTTGCTCCTCTGTTACCATTTCCGGCCAGAGGGAAAAGATAAAAACTTGCAGATCACGAGACCTCATCCCTTTTTTCTGCTGTCTCTTGTCCTGGCAGCACCTCGCTCTCCAGCCGTCTTATCGTCGGTAGTAGAGTAAGGCCTACCTTGATTTTGGGACATTCTCTCTCTCTCTGTATTGGATTTATCAGCTTAAATTGTAATTATATTGTACTATAGTGTGTGGTTTTGCATTCCGATATCTTATTTAGTAAATTAGTTTGTTTCTCCTCAGATTGTTGCCGCTGTTCTTTGCTCTCAGGGCCATCTCCTCACCCTTTTCCCAGGGCGTGGGCCCGTGGGTCCCCCGTCCCATTTGTCACAGAACTGGGCTGAACACCCATAAACCGTTGACAAGAACGTACCACTTTATCTCATTTTCCCCTCCTCCCCCAGTGAGCACAGATTTCTGTTGTTCTTGTTAAACATTGAAGCAGTTTCTTGCAGTCATGCAAGTCAAGAGCCACATTTTGCGGGCAGGCAAGAATTAATAAAGCCTCAAATACAGCTTTTAATGGAAATCAAATCAGATCGGTCTCCTATTAGGTGGGACTTGTCAGCGTTACAGCAGAATGCCCACTGGCTGCGTTGCCTATTTACATAACTGAATTGTTTTGCACTGCGCACAAGGAAAGGCCATTCTCCATCACCACGTGAATGCAGGGATTTGCAGATGAGCTTTCAGACTGCTCTTGCTGACAGCCCCAACAGCCAGAGTTTCACCTATCATTATGTAAAATGGTAACACACGTTTCCATGCTACATACTTATAAATGCAGATCTACGTATACAGACTAAATTAACATAGTCTCTAATAAGCCTCACTAATCCATCAACTAAGAACAGATTGACATTTAAAACCGTCAGGAAAAGTCAGTGTCTGAAAAAGATTAATCTGCAGAGACCCAAACCTTTTCAGTTGCTCAGCATCATACTAAAAGGCTATGAAGAGCAAACGAATACTTGGGAAACCTTGACTCAACCCAATGACATAACTACAAAGCCCTCAGAGGAGGAGGGGAGGATTTCACTTCTGGTACCTCGCAAGCTGGTGTACACGAGGAGTTTGCAGCTCTCTACCCTCTCCCATTGCTTACTTTCCTGCTTCATACAAGCTTTAGCCACGTACCCACATTTAGACATACAGCTCTTATTGTCTTTCAGGGCCATTCACCTGTAGGAGTGTAGCACGTACACATGTGCTTTGCTCGCTGGAAGGCTGCCATCCATTCAGGGCACACACCTCCTTGGGGGGGCACTCACAGCATCCCACCGAGACCACAGAGGGTCCCATGGGGCCAGAAACACAACACATAAGAAATACCATTGCACTTTCCTTTCCCGGTGAAGAACTTCAGTGCAAGGACTGCCTTTGAACCGTGTGCGCGTAATGCCCTGAGCCAGGCCTCCGCATGATGCTACAATATGAATAATTAAAAGATCCAGGCTGAGCTAATTAGACTGCATCCCAGGAGCAGGACTTAGAACGCTGTTCCTCCCAGCAGTTCAAACCAACCGTGCACGATCCGAGAACACTTTGGATGCTTCATATTTCCTTTGTATCTGACTTCTCCCCAGCAGCCCCGTATTCACCCACCCCCACTTACATAGGATGCATTCCTGGAAAGCATTCCTCTCTGTACACAAATCACGCACTGGAACTGACTTGAAGAAGTTTGATTTCCCAGTTAACCCCAGTGCACTAAAAAAAAGATTTTGCTATTGTTTCCTAAAGTACTCAGTTGAGCTCCTTGGTGCTACTATGCTGCATAAAGCCTTAGATTAATGTCTTTTCTACTTTTTCACTGATGAAGGAGTTGTCAGATAAACGTGCCCTTTAGCTAGCTGTCAGGGAAAAATAAAGCCTCCTGCGGCATGCAGGAAAAATAGCACAGAGCAGAAAGCAGGATTTTGTATCCCATAGTGGGTAAAATCTGTATTAGCTGAAAGCTGGCTTCCATTTGAAACAAAAATGCACTTCCCTGCTGAAAATCCCAAATCTTCTGCAAACACATTGCTATTCACAGAAGGCACCACTATCCACCAGCACAAATTTTACCTTCTACACTCCCTCCAGAGGCTTTATGACTCTTGTACCCTCTGCATAGAGGCAGCACAGCCTTCACCAAAAGGCAGGAGATGTTTTATGCAGAGTGACCCCACTGAAAGCAGTAAAAATTACAGGCTCCATATTTCTTTCACTACCAACAGCAAACTAGAAATGGCAAAGTGAGAAGAACCACCCCCTCAGCAGCTGAACCACTTTGGCTCCTCAGTAGGTAGAAAAAATGAGCCCCAGGTGCTCACAATGAGCCCAAGTACACCCAGCAACCTCAGGTGCACAAGCTTCCACTGAAGACACACTCAGAGCAAAGATGTTCTACGTTTGCTTTTTGCACTATAGACCAGCAGCTGTTCTGTGAACCTTAGGAGAAGTCACCTAAGGACAAATGGTAAATTTTTGGGAAAAACTGGTTAAGAGTACAGGGAAGCATTCCCTCAGGGGCTTCTGTTTCTCAGTGCTTGGGGTTAGGGCTGCAACATTTCTTTAGAGAATCTTCATATCTTGTACCACCCATGCACTGATTAAATCTTGGGTTGATCTTCGTCTAAAGATAAGAACAGAGGGAGAGTTGGGGATTTTGCTTCTGCTAATGCAGCCCAACTCTGCCCCGCTGGAAATCCCTAACACTGCAGAGCCACACTGCTCCCCCAGGCAAAGTAGAACCACACGAGGAAGGGGAGAACAAGTTGCAGGCCCTGTGTGAGCTGCCAGCAGGAAGCACCAAGTCAGACAGACATCTCACGCTAGTTCTCACAATAAACAAAATTAGCTGAATGTTTTTTTTACAACTGTATACATTTAAAACAATTTGGTTGTGATCTAGTATGCACCATCAAGCCCTTAAAGCAATCTAGGTAACGTGGATGAGGGAGCAATGGTTTTTTTTCATAGTGCATATTCCACAGCTAACACGGAAATCAGCAGATGTTTTCACAATACTAGTTACTTCTTTATCTATAGCACTACTTCAGTGCTGGAGGACATTCAGAATCAATCTGTACTTTTACCAGATGTCTGCAAAGCAGTAGCTGCTCCTTGATCCACTTGACTTCTTTAACGCCTGGGGATACATTCAGCATACATTTGGAAAGAAGCATTTGTATTGGTTCTACGGTTTTATGCTGATCGTCATCCTGCTAGTTGTCATAAATAATAGGGTACTCTGTGAGAGATGTGATTCTGGGTAACAGGACCAAGCAACTGGAAAAGATTCCCCCTCGAATAGGGTTTCAGATTTAAATAGAGATATTGGCTAGACTGTATGTATTTGCAAACCTATTTCTTCAGGCAAAGATTAGAAAGGCAAGGAGAACCACAAAGTCAATTTTAACTGTGAATATGCACTTAAAAAGCACATTAAATTGTATCCTTGTCTGCGCCTCGTGCATTTCTGTGGTGCCCTAGAATGAACTCAATGAGACTGAAATCTGGATGAATTGTTTCAGAACCTGAAGGAAGATTTTAACTGTTGGCAGAATTCGGTGAATTGCTCATCTGTCCTTCTCCCACACGTGAACAGGAGGAAAGAAGAGAGTTGGACTGATGGGACTGTACCTTTAACTTTGTATCTTGAGCCCTGAGTAAAAATACAGCCCAAATGGTTTGCGGAGCTGTGACGTTGAAGGCTTCTCCCCTGAACTCTGCTCATTTCAAATGGAAAAAAAGAATCTGGAGAGCCTCAATTAAAAGCACAGCTATGATAAAACAGCACGAGGAAGAAATTCAAAGGGATTGAAGTCTCCCAGGTTAAATAAACAGTTGTCTGAGACAGAGAACGTTCAAGATGTTTTTTTAGCAATTTGAAAAAAGATGCAGCTTTTGAATGCCATTGGAAAACCTGGTCGTTTTAGATGCAGAACTTGAAGGCACCGTCTGATAACAACAGCTGTGAGGACTCTCCAGGGCCAACATCCAGCCACGAGGTTGGGCGCGTGCTCACGCTTGCAACCCTTGGGTGCCACGCACAAAGGACTGGGGCACAGGCAGCAAGGCGCTCCAAGTTTAAAGGCTATAGAGCATTTATGGAGATAGGGAAAGCTCATTTCATGGAATGCCCTTGGAGACACTTGTCAGTTGTTTCTTACCTCCCTTACAGAAAGGGGAGGGGAAAACATCACTATAGTAGCCAGAGGAAAGAACCAGCATAGCTGCTTGTGTGTGTAACTCATACATCAACTTTGGTTTTTATTTTCCAGACCACTGAGGAGGCCGGGGACGCAGGTGAGTATATTCAGAGGCCGTCCCTTTGTGCAGCTGCATGTTTGAATTGATGGAACAGGCCTCAAAATGACAGATGGATGCCTCTAGCTATTTGATACATTCACTGAATGAATAATAAATAAAATGGCAGTGCAGTGGCATTTTAAGGGCCTGAGACTCTACCATGTCCCAGAGAGACAGGCTACCCAACTTCAGATGTTTCATAGCAGAGAGCTTTAAAAGTCCAAAGGCCTTTTCTTTACTGTTTGAACTGGGCAAAAATTGATGAAGCAGAATTGCAGTTTCTGCTATAGAAAAAAAGGGCTCCTCTCCATTACTAGACAGACAAAATTATACCAGCAAGTTGGGTCTATTCTTTATGCATCATACTGCCTGTAACAGTGACTAGTAAATTCTAGCCAGGCACAAGCCCCTTGTTTTCCCTGACTCCCTCAGTAGCAGAGCAAATCCTCCCTATGAAGCTGCAGCCACTGCTGCTGAGATGGATCATAAAACCCTCAGAGCAGCCTGCCAGTCACACACAAACGTGCCACTCAGTTTTGCTACAGATTTACTCCACTCCCCCACCCAAGACATTTGCAGTGATGACAGATGCCACTGTATGATGGTAAAGTCGTGGCATCTACCAACACACAGGTGTGACTTCCCAATTTCATTAAAAAACAACCAAAGCATATTGGTGCTCGACTTCTTTTAAAGTTATTTAGATGAAATTCTACAAATGAGATCTTGTTTAATCTCCATTACTGTCATAACTAAATTGCTGCTAGCTAGGTGAGGTAACAGCTGAGATGTGCCACGACGTTCATGCTATTACAGTTAAATGCAGATATTTGTACAAAAATTGAGTGGTGCCTTGCAAACCAGGCTGATGTAAAGGCAGAATATCACTGTTTGCCTTTGCAGAATTTGGACGCTGCCTGGTCCCTATTTGCTCTTCAATCCAGACAGAAAATAAGGCACGCCAGCTGCTCCCGTGATTGAGATTCCCTTCCTTTCACTGCATTTTTGCATCAGGAGAAAGCAGTTCGGAAGTGTTGCCCGCTGCCCTCTCCAGAGCAAGCCTGCTCTGAGCGCTGCAGGGAACGCAGCAGGACCCACAGGGGACAGCAATCCACAGAGCCAGAAGGCAGTGCTGCCACAGGGATGTGGCCAGGCTCAGGAAGGAACCACTACCCCCACATAAAAGTGTACTGAACAGAGTATCTCCTCAAGACTTCAAGATCTTCTTATTTTCTGCCAGAAATAACTCACCTGCTTATCCGAAAAGTAAAAAGCTACTGAGGCTACAGGCACTGCACCTCCCAAACACAAAGCAAACGCAAGTCTTCTAGTTTCTGGTGGCTGGACAGACAGCTAGCCACATGTCTGCAGCCAGAAGGTCTGCAGGTGGGTGTTACTCAGTGTGTGCAGTGACAGACCTCAGCCTATCCTGCCTGCACCACTTTTCTTAGCAAAACCTTTGAGCTATGCAGACTTCACAATGTAGGGTAACACACATGTCTGCAGCACACCTGTGTCTGTAGAAAACTTCCAGCCTGGAGGCAAGAGCTGGAAGGCATAAGGTCAGGGACTACAGACCTTATTTACAAGAGCCATTCTCTGAGAGACTTCAAAATCATAGGAATCATATTTTTCTAGGGGGAGAGTGCTTGCATGGAATCACTCTTTAGGAGATAATGCATACAAACCGCTTTCTTTATGACATAAGTGTATCTCCAAATGCATTTGTTCTTTCTTGAGGAAGTCATCCTCTGTTACAGGCCCTCCCAAAGGGCCAGGCTAGCAGCAGTAGCTGGGAAATGAGCTAACATCACAGGAAAACCTACAGCACAGGAGAAGAACCCTCCCTATTCCTTCCAAGCCCTCCAGACCTTAATCCTGTTTGGCTTAGCTCCTCCCAGAGCCCTTCCATCAGTCACCTTTCTGTAAAACAAAGAAAACTGGCTGTTCTGGCAATATTTAGCAAAATATTTCCTGGACTTTATTGCATCTTGAACAAGATGAATCTATACAACAGTTTGGATAACAGAGAAAGTCCTGGCAGTGACTCAATGCCTCCCTGGGCCCTCTGCCATGAGCTTATGATGGTCCCAAGTGGGATCAAGATTTTCTTCCAGCACCAGCAACCACATAATGACATAAAAATCATACTTGCTTACAGACATATCTAAAACTGAGCTGCATGCATTATGCATGTTTTGCACACTAATTCAATAATTATGTTACAAGTTTTCTATGGTTTGCCTCCTTTAATACAGAATCTGCCCCCAAGGAATGAAAGCCCCTGTAACTGAAAATACACAGCAGTGTCTAGGAAAACACTGCAAAAAAATGGTACTGACAGCCTCCTTAAAGGTCACCATACACAACACAAAAATCTGCTTTGGGAGAATGTTTGCTGCTTGCTTCACTGCCAAATTGATGATCATTTCCTACCTTGCTGCAGGGATACAAAGTCACGCAGACCACACTGGCTTTTCACTTTCAGGGGAGATACCGCAGATCTTTAATAGCTCAGTACACACCTGGGCCTTACCTGCACAAGCTCTATCCCCAGGATCAGCTGCAACAAATCTCTAGCTGGGAATACGGATTGGCGACAAGCGATCTCAGCACAGACACCTTAAATCCCATCACTTTGCACCACGGCTGGAGACACGTCCCAGAGCTGGTTCACCTTCGGGGCACAGCGCAAAGCTCATCCATCTGCTCTGACTGCTGCTGAGGGAAGGGGAGGGGGCACAGATATCTGCTTACAGCGCCGTGGGTTTGGAAAACTGAGTTACTCTCCAAGACGTTGAACTGAGTGTAGTATTTTTTGCATTTAACGGAGTTTCTTCAAAAATTTTAAACAAGAAAACCCCCTTTAATCTGAACCTTGGAGTCTGGTGAATTTAAGCCTACTGACAACAGACTCACTTTGCTCATCACCTCTCCTGGCTCACCCAGTACTCTGGGGCCAGTATACTGTAGGCAAACCACTGAGCTGAATGTAGAAAATAATTACGCAGATGGCAAACGTTTCAGTGAGGAAGATATGTCCTGAAGTGAGAACGGTTTTCAGATAAGAGGGTACACTGAGAACAGAGAAACAGAAAGCAGAAGCTAATAGCACCCAACAAAACAGAAAGGCCAGCATGAGGTTTAACCCACAAGAAGAGCAGAGAGGTGTCTCATTACTGCTAACTTCAAAACAGATGCGCTAATGTCTCATTCCCATTTGCTACAGCCGTGCTCTTATTTCTGTGGATCTAAATGCCTAAAAAGTTTTGTAAATCAGCTGCAGTTTCCTTTCACTCAAGTCACACTGTTGAAGAACTGAAATTCAACTATTAGATAGCAGGAAAACCACAGAAATGATCTGAAGTGTGGCAGTTTAAATATGAAAAAAAATGTTCGATATGATAATTTAAATGTTTAAACACTCTACAGTGACTTTTTTTTTTTTAATTCAGAAGGCAATAGAGCCATCTGACATTTCAGGGAACTGCAGGACTTCAGTGACTTGTATTGAGTGCTTACTGCTCTAGCAGCGTTTTCCACATACAAGCAATGTTTGTGCCATTTCACATCCAGATATTTTGCCTTGGAATGCATAAACATCCTTATTTTCTGCGTTACCTGTACCAGGAAGTTTTATCATTATACAAATAGACTTTTCAGGAACGTTTCTAAAACTCACCAGACGCACTTCACAAATGGCTGTGCAGCGCTACCAGGGCGAGCGGTGTTTTCACGCTCTGACCATTGCCCTAACAGCTCTTGGGCCACAGAGGAAACAAGAGCTAGAGCTCCTTCCTCCCTCTGCTAGGCCCTTCAGGAAATTACAGTCCCACAGTAACAAAGTAAATGCACACTGAGGACCGCTGAGTTTAAACTTTGGCTATAGTAAAAGCAGAATGGCCAGAAAACACCGCATTTCTTCTCACCTTCCTTTGAACAGGTGATAACCTCCCTCTGTGCTACAGCCTTTCTACAATAAACTCATTAGTTTCCTGGCACACTTGGATTAGAATTGTTAGGAATTTTATGTTCCACCACCACAAAATGCAACACTGAAGATATTCAGATTGCTCTTCAAAATGAGAACCTGCAACTTGCTTGTGGAACAAAAGCAATTTGATAATACCAAGATGCCTGGTAGGTCTTACTTAAACAAGTATGGCAATCTAATATTTAAAACAATAAAACATGTTTCATTTTCATATCAGAACTGTTCACTGATATTGGCATTGCTCCGTGAACTGTATGCATGAAATAGCTGGAGAAACAGTTGGACAGAAAAATGTTCTACCACTTCTGTGCACAGCAAGGAGGTAACAGCACCAGTTACCTGAAGATGCTCCTTCAGCTGAAGCCTCTCTTAAGGAAATGTAGTTGGATGGTTTGTTTTGAAGCCATTCAGCAGTAGGGTTGAAAGGAAATCATTTTCAGATCAAAACCAACCCCAACTTAAAGGCTGAAAATCTTGTCATTTCGCAGAATTTAAGTTTTGGGTGAAGGAAACAATTCTTACTTTTGCAGAAACAATATTTTTTGGTGGAAACAGCTTTTTCGATCAGCAGAATGTTTCAGAGACCAACGCTGACCAACGCTGCCTTCCTGCCACCCAGCCGATGGTGCTTCTGCAGCTGCAATAAGTATTAAAACTGTGACTCCCAGGGACTAGCAAAGGTACTGCATCTTCTTGCTCTCATTATAAAATCAAAATAAAGAATAAGAAAAGGTTGCTTTAAATTCACAGCCACTTGAAAGGTCACAGAAAGTATTATACTACTACAAGATTAGCTAATTATATTATTTATGGAGAGCATTTGTTCTGGGAACAGAGATTAGACGTAACTACAATTGGATGTGTCTGTGACAAATCTAGAAATTAAACAAAGCTCCCCTAAAGTCAAAGACAAGAATTTTTTTCTACCATAAAACCTCTCTGTACATGTGGTCCTGGCAGCAAACCTGCTTTCCATTATGCATTACCACGGAACTGCTACTGGGTAACTCTAATAGCTCTTAGCATTGTGCCTATAGCTGAGCAACTGCTGGATGCTCCCACTTCAGCTGAGTCGGTGTCCAGCGACAAACTCTTGCATCCTTAGTTTCAGAAGCAGATCGCACACTTCTGCTCGAGCTGGCTGGTGGAAAAAGCTGTCATATTTCAGATCTCTTCTGATTTCCAACTGAGCACTTCTGAATTCTTGTTATTCATGAAAGGGGGCAGTGCCCAATTATACAAGCAGTATAACACCAGATTCCAATCGCTTATGGTTTGAGCACCAAAGCATTCAGGATCTTTGGCAGTGGACGCAGAAGTTTAAATAAAAATGTTATGGCTTATGTCAGAAGATAGCCTTCTGCTAGATTTCCTCTCTTTACATAATTTAACTTCAAAGCATTTTAAAGGCCAAGCTTGTCGGAACAGGTTGATTTTAAAGGTTGAGGGGGAAGAGGTTCATTCTGCAGCAAAAAAAAATTGCAGCTATAATTAGGCATTACACTAAGCCCATTCTTGCTCATCCTGTCCAATAAACAGCCATTACTGATTGCTGGAAGACTGAGCTCCCCAAAGAGATCTAATGAAAGATCCACTCTGTGCAATGGGGGAGCTAAGCAGCCCAGAAAATTAGGGGCAAATCTTCCACAGAAGGTCAAGTGTAAGGAAGAAACTTCATGTGCCTAAACCTCATTGTTCCCTGCAGCACGGGGAGTCGTTTAGTCTGGGCGCAGGGGACATGCCATGGCAACTGCTCTATCTATAATTTATACTCTTGCTCGGGTATTATCAGAAAAGTAGAAAATAACGCAAAACCATATGCAAATCCAAATTTTCAGGTCTTGTCAATTGTAGTAGCTATCTTGACAATCCCAGTCACCTTAAAAAGCCTGACGTAGCCTGGGGAAAAGCAATAGTTGCAATGTGTTAATCGCTCTGTCAGAAACTTGGCCGTGTCCTCCTCCCCTCCCACCAATCTGATGGCAAAAAGGAGGTGGAAATTAGTCTGTAACCCAGAGGGAAAACTCTTGAAATGGGAGACAGACGGGCACTGGCTGTCCCACAGGAGAGAGATGCTGCTGGGGCCAAAGCAGAGCTCTGGACGTGACTGCAGAGCCAGGCACAGAGAATCCAGGACCCTCACATCCACATTTCTTCTTGAATTCCACTGCAACAGACATAGCTGTAGGGATGAAAATCTGGCAAATTGGGCCTGCTCAGTCGGTATGTTTACTTGCAATGGGTTTTCTTTACATTAATGAGATCTGTGTCACCTACTGCCTTCCCCTCAGTAACACACGTTTTCTTCGTTGTTTCCATTCTGAGCCAAAGTAGTTCTTCTGAGCATGTTGCTTAGCAATACAGAAATGGAAAAAGATACGCTTAGTCTTTCTCCTCTGCTAGAAGTCCTATAGCAGCCATTTCTAGAGAAAAAAATTGACTTTTCCATTATCTTCTTATTGTTTCCATAGCAGTTTCGCCCCTGTTCCCATGGCATTTGCTTTAGCTTCATTCCCACTTCGATATTTTCACGTTAACCTTTTCTTAGACACAGCGTCTACCCACACCCCTCCTGTACATCTAATACACTTTTTCATGGGAATTTTCCACCTCATTCTCAGATGAGCTAAACTCATTACAGATTTAAGCAAACAAATCCTGAACATTGCAGGACAATCCCTGCAGGAGAAATAACCTCTGACTAAGTAAAACACTTCCTTTATCTCTCACAGCCAATGTTCAGTTAAGTTTGTGGTGAAAAAAACTGCCAAACAGAAAGAAAAAAGAAAAGATGCCTGAATCCCAAGGTAATTATTCTGCAGTTCAGAAACCAAAGAGCTTTCGTTTTTAGCAAAATCCCTGGCTGTTAATTTTAAAGACCTATGAATACGAAAGCTGCTTTGTACTCTCTCACATTTTGAGGCCTGATATTCAAACAAGGCTCCCAACAAACTTAACAGCTCAGTGATCACGCTCGCTAAGGAGTCCCTTAGACTAATTGCTCCCATGCAGGACAGGACTCCCAAGAGCTCCCTCTGAGAAGTGGAGGTGAACGTTTCAGGCCCAGTTTTAGGGAAGGCCACAGTACAGATTCTGTACTTCTGTCAAGATTTTGTCACGGTCTCTCTAAGAGGCGATGAGAATTTGTAAGATTGGTGTTCTGGAATTCATTACCAAGTGTAAGCAAATACAAAGTCATACCCTAGCTGCAGGTAAATCAAATGATGCATGGGTGTACTTCTTCTCATTCCACCATTATAAAACAGGCAGATTTTTGTTCATGTATTCAGGCTGCAAGCCTTCTTAACTTTTTTCTGTGGTTCTTATTAGATTTATGGTGCCAATAATCATGTTAGTGCAAATGGTTAAGGGACAGTTTTCTGAAGAAAAATCACTGCTTGGGAGGGAATTATCTATATCTAATTACAGCTCATGCTGCTGCTGGACATTCTCCTTGTTCAATCGTCATCCTGTCCATTGTCATCTTGTTTTAAAAGGCACTGAATATGCTTCAGGCGTTGGATTGGGTATGTGGAAATCAAGGCCCCACATATGAGCGTGACAACCTACCAGCAGTTCAACAGCCACGCTGCAGACCAGCCGTGCTGCTCGGGGGAAGTGAGATTTCTGAGCCTCCCCAGGATAGCTGGGAGCACCAAGCGTCTGTGGCAGGAAGGCTCCGTACCAGCCCTCCATATCCTTCCCATTGCAACAGTATCCACTCTGCCATTTCCTCCTGTGGTACCTTTCCCTTCCCTAGCGCTTCGTCCTGCTTAGTCCTTGTCCTGGAACCGCTCAACCAGCTGGAACACCTTCAGCACAGCACAACACCTGCAGTGGGCCTCTCGCCGTGCAGCCTGTGCAGCGAGGACTGGCTCTTACAGTACTTTGCATACATCGGGACAGTGCCTAGTGCAGGGCGGCCTTTGCACAGGTGGGTGTCAGTACAGCGTTCCACAGCAAACGCTAATCACAGCTAATGAGTATGCATCGCTGGGGATGCAGCAGCACAGTGACTAATATCAGAGGGACTGGTAAAGACCCACGGCTCTCAGCAACCGGAGCCACACAGATGAGCTGAACACAGCGTGCTACAGCAAGATCCTTCTGTGCAGACTCCTGCAGCAGCTCTAATTGCACTGCCTTTAAATTTGTAAAGAGCCTGAAGGCTCAAGGTCCCATTCATTAACAGTTCGGCAAGATCTCCCAGTCCCAGACAAAGTGCTCCCAAAGCAACCATATCTCTGACAGAATCAGTCCATAACCCTGACTCTAACCAAGAAATTAATTATATGAGATTTATTTTTTTTATATCACAAGCGTGGCACTTATATCAAAATATTTTGCAGCACGAGATGTTTTCATAAATGCATCACTCATGCAAAGATTTTTGTCCAAGGCATCTTCAGGAAATTATAATGAGCATCAAAGACCAAACTATTCAACAGAAATCATTTTAATATTAAAGTCTCATAAATTCCTCAGCGAGCAACTCTGCCTAGATGAGAATCAAAACCAAGATGAAAAATTGACTTCTTTACTCGAGAAGGCATGGAGAGCCTCCTGTTTCTGAAAGCAGGTGAGGTGGGACCAGGCCTGCCTGGGCTCAAGGCTCTGCCTCCAGCACCAGGGCCCAGCGTGCCCAAACCATCTACCCAACAAAACAGAACCAGCAGCTCCACGTTCTCCCATCAGCTACCTTGCCTTACTCCACGCTTACGCTGTGAAGCCAGATCGCTTTCTTTATCATGTTTTAAAAACCTCAGGGACCCTTAACATTTTATTCTGGATCTAATGATATTAGCAGTGCTTCAGCGGTAGTTCCCTTTTCAAATAGGGAAGGCATCTGAAATTTCCCTGCAGCTGCATGAAGTTCTGCACCAGCTTTTCATTTCACCTTCACGTGGTGCCTGTAGTCCTTAAGCAACAAACCAGCAAACAGAATGTACCTGTTTGGGTAAAAAGAAGAAAGTGAATTCTAAGGTAAATTCCACGTAGCAGAAATCTGAGTTCACTCTACACTGTGTTTCCCCTGTATTTATTTTCGTATTCCTCAAGATGTTTTTTTCTCCCTACAACTCTTCCAACCACCACCACTGCAAATTTTACCCGTCAACTCTTGATTTGTATTTTTCTTTCATCCATGAAATAGCTTCTATATCTCAAAACCAACATTAAAATTGCATGGTCAATGTTTCTGAGCAGGAAAGATCAGTCAACAGGGGAGTTTGCCTCACTATCCATAATACATGCTCTAGCACTGACGCCATTTATGCATCTGCTTAACCACACAAGACAAGCCTCGACACAGAAGATGGGGAATTATATGACATAACAGAAGAGCATTTTAATTAAGATACAAAAGCTTACTGCCTGCTCCCCTTCCGTGAGGCCATTATTAACACCCTCATTCAGGCAGACGTGGCTGAAGGACGGCACTGCTGCCTATGTAATGGCAGCCGCAGCTCTGGGAATGCTGAGAGCAGGTGACAGTCATCCCAAGGCACAGTGCTGCACCTTGCCCCATTTTAGAAGGGCTAATCTTTGCAATCACACTGAAACATTGCTGTCATACATATGTAGGGGTAAACACAGTGTAGAGTAAACTCAGATTTCTGCTACGTGGAATTTACCTTAGATTTCACTTTCTTCTTTTTACCCAAACAGCTACATTCTGTTTGCTGGTTTGTTGCTTAAGGACTACAGGCACCATGTGAAGGTGAAATGAAAAGCTGGTGCAGAACTTCATGCAGCTGCAGGGAAATTTCAGATGCCTTCCCTATATGAAAAAGGGAACTACCGCTGAAGCACTGCTAATATCATTAGATCCAGAATAAAATGTTAAGTGTCCCTGTGGTATTTCAGAGGAATAAAAGGATAGAATGAACAGTTTGCAAGCTAATTCTCCATATGTAACGGAGTATTTGTGCAGATTTAGACTATGATCTTTGGGGATACTAAGGAGAGATGGGTTCCCAAATCCCATTGAAAAGCAATGAAAACTCACCTATTAAGGGACTTCACGTTCAGATTCAAGGGTTTTTTCCTCCACATCTCATCCTTTTAGTATGTAACATTCACAAAATTAGTGAAAATATCTAAAAAGTTGTTTCAGTCAAACATCTACAACTCCAATGGCTTATGTTATTGCAAGTACCATCCTGGGGAAAGGGAAACATGAAAATAATGATACAGTCTGGACTTCCCAATGGTAACATGAAGGGAAAATAAGCCAGCAATTAATACATTACTAATTTTAAAACATTAGTGGTACATACTGGAAGTTAAGGCAAAGAATATGTGTCCGGGCAATAGGTTAAATACATTACAACAGAATTTGAAAACGTAAGAAAAGAGAATTGTAGATCAGGGAAAAATGCATTACGTGATACAGTTTGATGGTTTTCTTCTCATATTTTTTTGTAATCAATGTAGAAAAGTTGAACAGATGTTTCTGGTTTATATTTGATGGATGACATTATAAAAAAAAAAGAATTTTTCTGAAGACGTGAAGGAGCCAGCCCAAGCTACTGCTATTTCCAAATTAACAGGCCCAGATACAGAGCAGAGAGCTGAACACCTCTCTGAACCACCGAGATCTACATTTAGCCTTCTTCAAAGTAGGGGAAATATTAAGGGCTTTGAGACTGCCAGTTTAGTATTTAAAAGGACAAAGGCACTACAGAAAGCAGTGACTAGAATGGTACAGATTAACAAATGGTATAAATCTGAGAACCGCTGCCAGTTAACTGCCATAAGTAAAATATATTGCTATGTGAGACACCTGGAGACAAGTCGTGGCCTTCAATCAAGAACGGAGGTACAGAGAAAAACTCAGGGACCATCATAAGTAATTGCCTCACGCTGATTTCCCAATAGTCTGCAATGGCAGAAAGGACATATACCATCCCCACATGTTTAAAAAGACTATGACTAAAGAACAAAGTATCACCTCTAAGCTTAACACCGGTGAGAGCGTTATTAGGCTGTGGCTTCCAGCTCAGCTCAAGGAAGAGGTGAAAAACGGGTGAGTAGTTTAAAGAAGAGCCACAAGTGTCTGGGAAACATGCCTTCCACTGCAAGGGTTGAAATATTAAGTAAATTTAGTTCTCAAGAGAAGCTACAGAGGTGGCTTGATCACCGTATCTACAGGTGGAAGAGATAGGGGCGATGGCAGTTTTTCAAAGATGTTGGCAAAGGAAAATTAAGGCCCAACAGATGGGAATTGAAGTCATGCAAATTCAACCTGGAATCAGAAGTCATTTGCCATCACAAGGGCTAATTAAACATTCAACTGTTGTTTAAATTGAAGGTGATGGACTTCTCCAAACGTGAGAAGTTTGGAGTTTCATCTCTAAAAGGAGATGAAATACTTTTTAATAGACATCCTTTAAGCCCCGCATTATTTGAAGGGCTACAGAAGATTCATTCTCAATAGCCTGGCGGAATTGCATATTTGCTTTCAGCATATTACTTACAGCTTTGCATTAGGACACATTACCTCTTTCAATACTATATCAAAAGGCAAATGCAGGCTGCTGGAAGGTTTTGGAATGACATTGGTCCGATTCTTTTTTTTTTTCTTTCCAACTTTTGATATTTCAGACATTGTCTACAACTAAAACACAGACTGCACCACGAGGTAACTCAGTACACAAACACAGTTTCTGTTTCAAGATTAAAACACCCAGCAAATCTATGGTCAGATGTTTCACCAGAGCAGGTAACGTTTTTACCTCATTATTTTTACTCAGCATCTGCTTGTTGCTTGGTTGGTTTATTGCCTAATCTGCAGCTTTGGATTCTAGAGTCACTCAGGCAAATTTCCCCTCCTCAAGTCCTTATTAGTTACCAGAGGGGGTGTTCTGGGGACAAGCTGGTTGCTTCTAGTTTCATTTCAGTACACAAGCTGAAATGCAAGACACTCAAATTAATCAAGTCACCAGCGTCAATCCAGGCATATCACAGAATCATGGAACGGACCTCTGGAGATCACCTAGTCCAACCTATCCCTGGAGTAGGGAAATGTAAGAAAAAATATCACATTAAGAAAAGGTTACGTAGGTCCCTTCCATTCCAGAACTGCAAAATAAGAATGCCCATAAACAGCACAGAAGGGTTATATGCAGTTCAGAAATGCATCATTGTGAATAATATGGAAAAAGAAAACCTTTTGACCTGGCATCTCTGTGAGCCTTAGCGGAAATATTGTGAGAATGAGCATTCCAACACTGAAGTACTCCAGTTATGCGCTTTCAGCATGTTCCTGCATTTTGACAAAATGTAAGTTGAAGGCACCACGGACATTTCTACCTCTCAGAACGGTTACTAAAATAATTTTCCCCAACACAAACCACTGGGAAATGCAGTCTGTAAATGGGCTTGACAAACAAGCCTAGGATGATCTTTTACCCCCTCCTTTCACCTGATGAAAAAAGAGAAAAGACTCAGAGCAGGAGGTTGCTGAGATGTGCACAGCATTTGACTGTCTGGGCCAAAATCTGTTTTCTCTTGCACAGCTGAGCACAGCAGTCCTTACCCTAAATCTCAGGTGATTCCCCTGAAGTCACTGCAGTGTGAGAGGTTCGCAAATGGGGATGTTTTTCTTTACTTGAGAAGAAAAAAAGGAGGAAAACGAGGAACGTCACAGATGGAAACTGCATACATTTTATAAATATTCCGTGAATTCAGTTTGCAAAAGCGCTTCAGCTCCCGCTGCCTATGTTTAAATATGTCATGGCTAGAGAAAATCAATAGCTTTCTGTTTATCCCATTCTTATTTATAACAGTTTATTACATTTTAATTAGCCCAACAGTTCTGCTGGATTTACAGGCAAAATGCACTAAAAGCTCATGTTAGCAACTGGTAAGCTATTAATGAACTGTGATCAGACATTACAGAATAGAATACTGGATTTCTCCATTTTTGACACACTGATACTCAGCTACCTTTGGATTCTAGATCACAGACTTATTTCCAGATTTTCTGTACTCAGTCATCATTCCTGCTTAATAATGGATATTCTACACTTCCTGCAAGCATCATTAGAAACTCTGATTTTCCCCAATCACCTCTTCCACTAATGTCATCCAATGCAACGAATTACAAATGAAAATCACAAAAAGTAGAAAGAGATGGAAGGAAAACAAGCATAAGCAAATTAAAAGCATCAACATCTGCAATTAATACGAATGAAGAAAAAATGTGTGCAAAAACAACTATAGGACCTACGCTGAAGTACACTGAAATCAAAAAGTCTTTCTACCTACTTCAAGGTCAGTTACTATCACACCAATTCTAATTCCCAATTCCAACACATCTGCATTAGATATAATGACAGTATATGGTACCCATCTGTCAATGCCTTATGCGTCTCTCACCTACGAGGGTTTCTGCATGGTTGGTATTTCCAATAGGAAAATAATCAAGGGTTGGAACCCCAATTATATGCCGCGTGGCAGGAATTTTAACAACCTAACTTTTCATAGGAAAGGGGAAGTAAATATCATTTTCCAGTAAGGACATTACTGTCAGTTTAAAGGGAAAATCTCATAGCTATTGCTTTGATGGCTGCAAAGTACCTGTCTTGATAATCTGTTCACGTGCATTTGAAATAACTTTCAGAAGAACTGATTTACCAGCACATAATATGAGTTCAGCCCTGCGTCTGCTGCGGAGCTGTGACACTCTTAAAAGCAACAACTGTATTCCTGCTAGTTAACCTGGTTCTTCACAACATGCTCTATCAGCATCACGTTCCCTTCTAAAAGTCACTGCTCTTCTCTCCCACGAGCCAGGATTGCAACGCTCTTTACTGACCGATCCTATAAACATGTTACTAAGCTTAATTAGTTAATATTTCCTCAGTGCCATATAAATTCTAAACAGTAGTTTCAAGACTGGTGTGAAAACTGTAACTTGCTGGCTAATACCAAATTTCTGCAAGAGCTGTTACGTATGCAAAAAACGTTCCGCTCTCTACTCCTAGAACTGTGGTTGCCACAGTGATTAAAACTTCATGTTTCCTAAACAATTAACTAACAAAGTCTATTAAATCTCATTTTATTACTTTGAATGGATTGAGATGGTACAATAATCCAACTCAGAAGCGAAAGAGAATTTACATATCTTTTTCAGAAAACGGATGAGACATGAAATGAACGACATGGTGGATCAAACCAAATCCTAGCGTGTTCTCAGTCTCTTTTGCATTTGATTTTCTCTGCTGTACTATAAACAAGTTCTAGTAGCGATAGACACAG
Source organism: Numida meleagris (assembly GCF_002078875.1). Taxonomy (NCBI): domain Eukaryota; kingdom Metazoa; phylum Chordata; class Aves; order Galliformes; family Numididae; genus Numida; species Numida meleagris. The sequence continues at coordinate 16,291,202 of NC_034416.1, forward strand.
ATTATGTGGAAACTAAAGAGAGAGAAAGCTCTGTAGCCTTACAAAACAATTCACTTAAACAGAATGCACACTTATCACTCAGCGTGTTTTGACAAATTCCAATGTGCTATCAGCTCAAATGTTTATTTCCTTTCACTAGTAGTGCTGGAGACAGTACTGCATGTTGTGGGCCTCATGCTGAAACTTCAATTCAATTTTGTGGTTTGGAAAGTTTTTCTGTTAGTATTTCAAATGGAATATATGACCTGCAATTCATTTATATTTCCTGTGTAATTAGTAGCTGGCAAGTAAAACAAATTAGGTGCTTGATAAACACACGCAATTATATTTTCAAAGCAGTTGTATTTATGCTTGGAAGGAAGGACAGTTTTATGAATGTGTAATCAAGGATGTAGAATTGGAAAGAAAACAAAATAGAGCATAGTTAATTCGGTGGTAGCGACAAATTAACACTACGCCAAGCCCCCTGCACATGCACTGCCCTGATAAACTTGTTATTGGCAAAGGCTCACTCCAAGAGGAGCTTCGTAATCCTTCTTCTGTGTTTGTTCTTTATTACTCCTTTGAGAAAATGCTGTTTATAAAATAAAGATCTGCACAAGCAAAGATAACGGAGTCCCCATTTCCTGCCTAACCTGTTTAATAGCTAACAAGCTGGGAATATATCGCGCTTTCTCTCTATTTCCTTTATATATTTGGGTACAGGTGTGTGCTGCACACCAGTGATTACCAAGCATTCACGAGCAGATGTGCCTCCAAATGAAAGATGAAGCTGAACTGAAAGTTTGTTTGAAATGCAAGTAAACCCTGGCAGATGGTGGTGTCCAGAAATAGCACCACTTATACTGAATTTTTTGTGCAGCTCCTGCTCCCGAGCACCAGTGAGAACAGGGGGAGGACGACTCAGCAGTGATCTATCTGTAGGGGTAAAAGGAAAAAGGAAAGGCAGTTTTAGGGACAAGGAGACCACAGCGCAGACAAGAAGAAAAGAGGAAAATTAGCTTCAGATGTCCACATCTAAAAAACAACAAAAAAAAAGAAATTTAAAGGAAGATTAGTTAGCAAAAAAAAAAAAATTCAGAATATTTATGAGTTAGCAATAGGATGTGGAAAAAATAATCATTTAGAACAAAAGAAGGCAAAAACTCACCAGCTGTTGGGATCAAACAAATCGGGAATGAATATCCTAAAAGTTTTTGATATATTGTGGGAAGTCAACTCTACAGCGAAAGAGATGGACATCTGCACCTCCAAAGAGATACTGGGGGAAAAGCACATGCCTTTTGCTAATACCAGAATGAGGAGAAGAGGAACCCCAAATACAACACGTAACCTCCGTGCTGGGTGACTCTGTGAATTACAGCGTGGTTGTGGGGTGCAATGAAGTGCAGAAGCAGCAGCTCCAGATGTGCACTTTCTCTCAGTGCTGCACACCACGTGCCCGCAGGGGGCACAGAGCACAGCTGGTGTGTTTCCCTTACACAGCCCTGTTTGTGGTGGCTGTGCCTTTGAGCAATTGTTGGAGCTGATTTTTTCAGAAACTGCTGAAAGCTGAATTTGAGAGTAAATGTCACCTAGAGTTATTCAGCTCTTGGCCAGCACGTACACTCTCCCCTTGGTGATGGGAATACCTCTGAGCATCACCGTGGTCTTATAAGAGCAGTCTGCATTTGTCAGGGATTCGTGCTTTTTGCTTTCAATGTCTTTATGCATAGCTCTCCTCTGCAAGGCCTAGGTAAGGCTCAATAAAAAGGTCTGAAACTATCTGAATCACTTTTCAAAATGGAGTCTGTCTTAATAGTGTTATATATATCTACAGAGAAAAGCACACAGCCAATTCCAGGCTGACTGAGTGGCACTGAATGAATCCTATTGCTGCACTGAGTATGGGGAGGCTGGAAGAAAGGAGTTGCTCTCCAGTCATTGCGCTATGCTCAAGGCAAAAAATATATAGATCTAATGTGACAGAGTAATCAGAAACTGTAAATTAAGATTGCATCTGGATGTAGGAATAACATCCTACTTCAGAAATATGATTTCACTTCATATTGCTTTCTGACTGCAAGTGATGTCAGTTAACTCAGCAGTCTGAGATCAGCAAAACCATTGGTCAGGTTATTCCGATGACTTAAAGAGATCCCTAATCACGCTGCAACTATTTCTGCATCTTCTTTAGAGGAAGCTGACGACCTTCCCTCCCTGACAGAAGTTGTTACAGATGATTCAGATGAGTTGCTCATGACAACCACTTTGCAAAAACCTTCTAATGTGAGTCACTTCAGGATGAATCATTTACTTTCTCATCGGTTTAAAACAAACTTCCCCATGTGAAATAAAGATTTGTTGAAGAGACAATTTACAAATGCAAAACTGTATATTTTATTAGCAGCAGAATTGTTGCTTGGCCAAAACAAAGCTGTTCTGAACAATTTTCATCTATCTGTAGCCTTTTAAACAAAACCCATTCTGAATAAAATGTTGAAAACCATGACATCAAATATTCTGCAGCATGGGTGGCTTACTGGGAGATGCTGCAGATTTCTGCAATGTTATCCAAAATCTCAAGCTTTCCCAAAACTGTGATCGTTGTACTGTATTCAGTCACCAAACTAAGCTCCAGTGCAATTAAGTAAAAAAACTTGTGGAAAGTTCTGGGGGTTTTTGTTTAGTTTGTTTTTAATCAATAGATTGTCTTTAAAGTCACTGTACACATCTTACATAGCAACTGAGGTCTTCCTAGGCAATGAATATTTGTTCTGCAAAGAACTGTAGGCTTTTCAAACTTGGGAACTATTGAGATCTACTGATTGAAGATTTTAGATAACACTTGAGGTCTAAGATTTCTTCAGATGTCCCCAGAAGACCAGAATTTTGACTGGCTCTTATCACGGAGCTACACTGGAAGAGACGCATGTATACTGCCTTTATATATTCAACCAGACACAGTGGCTGTGTGGAAGGGTCAATACACTTCTAATCAAAGGGATCCCAAAAGACTGGGAAATTTCACTCACATTTCAGCTCCTTGAGAGCCAAGATCTATGATTTCCACATGAATAATCACACGCAGGGCATCAGGATTCTGTACAGACCAAAACCAAAGAAAGTTGTCTTTATTGGTGCTATACTGATGGACTTCTGAGTCAATAGTATGGATTAATGGGCCTCTGCTAACTAGAGAGAAGCTAAACAGACAGCCCTCGGTTGAGGGAGGAAATTAAATTACTACTTACAGTCAATTAACAATAGGAATGTGATAGGAACACTGAAACCAAGGGAATACAAAGTCAAATTTGAAGCTCCGTCCTCATCTAACACTTCTTTCCCAAAGGATACACGACTGCAAAGCAGCAGCAGATTTTACAGTTTGGACATGCTTGCTCTGCAGTTGTTAAGTCTCTGGAGGGGAACTGAGAATACTCTTCCAGCAGCCCAGAGTTTGCTCATCATATTTGGAGGTTAGAACTGTGTTGCCCAAATAGAAGATCAAGAGACTTCTGACGACACCAAAAGAAAGGTCAGCTATGAAAAAAACTACTCGTAGGCATAATTATTTTCATTTATGTGTTGCTACTGTAAAATAAATAGATAACCCGGTGTTGTGAAATGTACAGATCCATATAATCAGTCGTTCCAAATGAATACTTGCACGTGCAAGAAGGGGCAAAATTCCATTAGACATAACCTAGAGTGTGGTATTTACCCAGTAAAGCAAGACTGACTAATACACTGTTATAATGAACTTGCTGGGAAGACGGGAAGCTCTGGGGTAAACTCTCTGCTACGTTTGTGCCGTTCTAGTGGTTTCACAGCATTTCAGTGTGTCTTCTTTTTCACAGAAATTTGTTTTTAACTCTTTCATGATCTTTTATTAAGAAAGCACAGAATTTTCTCCACATTCCCATGGGGGCTGAACTTTGAGCTGAAGCAAATCTCTCTACTAAGAACAAAGTTACACTTCCATGTTGTACCTACTGATGAAAGAAGCACACAAAAAAAATCTGATACCTATGAATGACGTGGAAGATAAAAATTAGCACAGGTTCTGGAGAGCAAAACTATTCAGCTACTCCAGAACAGCTATTAAAGGGAAATACTGTTCTTTCTTATTTCAAAAATATTCTCAAGTAAAGCTTGCTTTTTGCCTCGAGCAGCTTGTTTCCTCTCAAGCCTGTTATACAAAGTGCTGTCTATGATTATGCTATTTTTCTTGCTATCTGCAGTACACAGGCTGACGGCCTGGAGCAAAAGAAAAGATGATGAAGGTGTTTCAAACATTCTCTCCAGTGATCAGAAAAACTGAGCAATGGAAAAGTACAACAGTGCCTAAAAAATGAGACAACGAAGAAACTCATGAATACAATGAGATAACAAAGGTAATTTTATCTTGTCCACAGATATACGGTTGCCTTAATCAAAGGCAAAATTATACATCTGTTTGCTTTCATTTCTGATTTCACCTGCGCCAAAGATACAGGCTTTCTTGTTCATGCAGTGCCTCTCCGAATCTTGAACATAATCAGCCACAATCAGCTTTATGTCAAATCCAAAATGTTTGCCTCGTAAGTTTTTTCTCTTGTTTTCTCCCTCCTAACCTACCAGTCTCCTGCCTCCCTAACAGAGCTGGTGAAATACCTACGATCCAATCCATAGGTTGTACAGTAGTCATAAATTTAGATATTGTACAAGAGCAGTAATGCTATTACAGCTTAACCTTAAATGAACCCTTCGTGCTAGCACTCTCCTTTATTTTGTGCTGTGCACTTATTTATCTGTAAAGAGATACTTTGAAAAAGAACATGGAAAAGTCTATTGTGCTTCAACTTTCTGTTCACTTGGGCATACTAAAGTAGGCTAAAGTAGCAGAGCCTAAAAAGTGGAGTGGGAAATAACTCTGTGCATTGATGGCTAATCTAGAAATACATACACCTGTTTTCACCCTCCATCATAATGTTAAGACACATAACTTCAAAATGCTGTATTTTATTACTATGCCTCTCTGTTCCTTCACAGCTCTACTCTTTGAGCATCTGCAGAGTCCCATCTGGCATGTTGAACCACCAACCTGTGGGATTCTGGCAGACATATCCATGTCTGTTAAGTCTCCTCAGCAGTCAAGGCTCACCCATAGCAGGGTACAGGTTAAAAACCTTGTGTGCAACAGAAATGCACTGATAACACTTGCAACTGCAAGCCAACACACCGCCTGTGACAGGACATGGTGTCCTTAAGCTTCCTAAGCTCCCAAATTCAACAGAATTCCTTAATTTTCTCTTCTGAATATTGATAGATCAGAATCTAGTACAACAGCCACAGACCTGCTGCACTATCCCAGCTACATGCAGCTGCTCCACACCTGATGGCACCGCTCTTATCTGCTGCTAACACCGCGCAGTGGTACATTCATTCCACCAAATGACAACCAACTCTCGTCGGAATCATTTCTATCAAACTGAAATTTCTCAGAAATCAAAATATTTTATTAAAGTCTCCATAGGCTAAATGCTAACAGCCCTAGCTCTCTTTCTTGCTGAGTTCCCCCAGGGAGGAATAAAAGTGCCAACTGAGCTGACTAGCCTTTGTTTTCAGAAGCTGACAATATCAAAGAGGGCTGTAGATAGTGGATGTAATCCTACAATACAAGATTTTTTTGATGTTCTGCTCCCACTGAAATGGATGCCTAAGTTATTAGCGCATGTAATAGTTGCCCCTTGAATTGAACTATGTAATTAATAAAGAAATACGAACTCACTAAATTGAATGCTAAATAGCACCAGCATAAGGCTCGATACTAATACTGTGTTCATTAAACATCAAGAGGAATAAAAAAATATACAGAAGCCCTTTGATTCTCTTTAACTACTATCACTCTCTTAGTGTTAATAACATACATGATGGGGTACACACTGAATTTGCTCTTCTTGTATTATACGCTTTAATATATCACTATTAATATGATAAGTATCATGATTTACTTTAGAGTAGGTTTATAAACAGCAATGTTGTCTGATGGACCAGGAGAAAATCTGGTAGAAACTATCTTGCAGAACAGAGGCAAAGCCATGCCATCTATGCAAGTGCCTCACATATCCCAAACCACTCTGAAAATAGAAATTCAGATTTTATTACAACACTCTCATTGTATAATAAGTTCACCTGCCTAATTCATTAAAAAATGTCTAATCCAACATCCTGAAATTAGTGCCTTAGAGAATTTGAACACTGCATTTAGAACGGCAATGAAAATCTACTTGGACACTAAACTTTGAAAATTCAATACAGGGAAAGGAAATGGATTTATGAGTGAAATATAATTTCTCATGAAAAATGCCCTAAAAGAAGAATGAATCTTTTCCGTACATCATTCATGACTCTCTAAATTTGGAGTTGGCAGCACTAGCAGCCTAACTAGACTCACATCAGAATCTGAATTCATTGACACCTCTTCATAGAAATGTGACAAGCAGCTGATGGGGTGGAGCTCAGGATCAGATTCTGTGTATTAAATTGCAATACTCAAAAATAGATGAAAATAAAAGAAAACGCAGACAGATATGGGCTGTGCCTGGGTGAGCAGAGCAATTATGTCTCCCAGTGCTCTGGAGATGCTTATTATTTTTTTTCCAAATGTCTTGTACTAAAGAAACTTTAGAAAACTTAACGGACTAAATAAAAATATTGCAATTTTTTAAGTGGATCACGTAGAATATCGAATGTCACGATTGAGCTTAAAAGCACAAATGTTGAATAGAACTTCCATGGTTCCATCTTTTAAGGTAGCATCTGCCAGTTTCCATAGACAGACTTTGTGCCAGAGAACAATATGTTGCCTGCTTCAGGGAACTCGGGTAAACCCATTTCCTTTATTCTACAGCAATATCTCGTGAAACAGCAACATTGTTCTGCGTGCATATAATGTATGTGTCATACACTGCTTTTTTGTGTGTAATTAGTCCTTTATTAGTAATTAGCAATTAGCTTCCTCAGTTATGGAGTGCTCATATTCAAAATGAAAGTAGGACCAACTCCACACATAATGTACTTATTCATTATAGGCTAATTAAAAATATTAGACTCAAGTTTTTCTTTGCTTGATCTATTTACTAACACTGGGAATGAACGAGAACTGGGAAAGCTGTTGATTGTTCTGCTGCATGCAAGGAGGTATCATCCTCAAGTGCTGTAGTTAGCACATTTCAGAAGACTTGATCTCATGGGATGAAGCAGTTTCCTAAAATTACAAAGGAGGTGGTGATTGTTTGAATTAATCTGCCGATACTAAAAAATCTGAAGATATTAATTGTGTGTCTCTAAAGGGGTGTAAGATTTTTTGCTGTTAGCACAAGAATTCTTCCTAAACAACAGTTCTAATATATATGCTTTGCCCAAACAAGGACAGTTAAAATGCTCCACTATGAGCAACCAGATTTTCACAAAAACTCAATCTCAGATAAAACTGAGGCAGTAAAACAAAGGGAAACCTTCAGAGTGTGTTTGTTGCAGGCTGCTCTCCTCCATCTAAAATACTATGGCAGTCAGAGCCACTGTGTCACAGCAGCAATGGGGAGCAGCAGAGGAAGATAAAATAATTTGTCCACCTTGATTGACCAGGGAACTGAAAGAAGCGAGAGTGAAAAATATATGCGCATTAATTTACAAGAAAATGCTTCATAAAAGGGAATTTAAACAATATGCAACTCATCTCACTTTTTAGCTTTCAACAAGGAGACCTGTAACCCACTACATATAATTAAAACTAACAGATATATACTGTAATTAAGTGAACTTAATTCCACCTGCTCCCTAGTGGTAGTTACCAGCGACAAGTCCCAGTGTGATAAGGTTGATAAGACCAACACGGGAAAATGTGGCATTTGTCAGAGCTAAGGGATGGGTTCGACACACTCAGTGAAAATGTGCAGTTCCAAAAATGTACAAATAGGAGGTACTTCCCAGAGAACTGGAAAGACCACACAGAGACAGAAGTGTATATCAAATAGTCAATTCTTGACAGTCTAACCTGTGGTTTTCTTGTCACTGCCTTCCTACTCAAGGTCTATTAGAATGGTGAATTCTTTGCCTGGTTCTTTAAGAAAAGAGGCATATGTTGTGCTGCCTGGCCATCTGTTAGTTTGCTATTTTCCCTCAAGCGTGTTTTGAACCTGTTGAACAATTTCAGCCAATTTGACAGAAGGCTAAAGGTCTCAGACGTACAAATTTCTGTGTACTTCATGAAAAGCAGGAGCGATGAGAGGAGAAAAACTCAGCTTACTGTGCAGTGTGGCTGGCCAGGCTGGCACCTCCCAGGGCACGCTGGACTCGGACAAGCAGGGCTGTGATGGGGGCTGTGTGTAGAGGAGGGGAGATGGAGGAGAGCTAGAGTTCTGCACAAATCCATCAGAAAGCGTGCTTCCTCGGCAGCAGAAAAAGCATCCAACCACATGATTTTTCCACAGTGAGATCTCCAGGCTTCAGCCAAAAATCAGTCAGTGTGCTCAGAAAGATATTTCAACTTGTGGGGAGGTTTTTTCACTCCCAAAGATTACAGTCCAAGACTGAAATCAGAGAAATGGGCCGCATTGCTGGTAGGAATGGAAAGAGAACCAGAGGCTCAGATCTGCAATCTGCACACTGCAGTCGAACACAGAAGACCACAATGGGTAACGGTTCAGAGCTCCCAAACACAAGATTTTCCATCTGATATCATCTCTGGTTGAAATCTACAGACACTGGAGATTCTGAGTTAGTCAGCAGCATATAAAAACCTATCACCCTCTTTGTTTGGTCGTTGCACGCCAGTTTTCCAGGTGAGGACATCATAACTTCTTACTGGGTCTACCCAAACGTTAGTTTAGCCTTAGTACAACTCTGTCTCCAGCTGAGACTGGGCAGGAAGGAGTACATAACAAAAAGGAGTAAAACTTCCACTTGTGCATGTACTTGGAGGTCGCAGGAACCTATTTAGGCCTTCCTGAGCCAAACAGTGGCTGCAACCAGGCAATCACATTTGGTCATCATTGCTGTGTCTACACCCTAGCAATCTGCCAGATCCTTTCTTACACCTATTTACAGTTTTGTACTCCAAAACTTCCAGTAATAAAGAATTTTGCAACTAAGCATGTACAAGAAGTACACCTTCTCATTTGTTTAATTCTTCTACCTAACAGTTTAAAAGACTTCTAGTTTTCTGCTATGGGAAACAACAAATGTCTGTGATCCACGTGCCATGTTCACATCCTACGTGAATTTATAGATATCATTCCCCTCAGCCATTTCCCTTCTAGACTGAAGAATCCTGGCCCCTTTGGTACCTTCCTAATGAGAAACCTTCCAGTGCTTCCACCCATCCACGTTAGCATGACTTCTCCATGTGTTTTCAGTGCTGGCTATATCAAGGCTGTGAGGGCAGAGCCGGGAGCACAAATCAAGATATGAGCAAATGGGGAATATACGGTAATGATGTTCTCAGCTTTGCTCTCATTTCCTATACTAATAATGCTTCAAATCCTATTTTATTGCTAAGAATTGGACTGATTCTTTAGAGAGATGTCCACAATTACTCCAAGATTTGTTCCCTGAGCAATAATAGAGGATTTGGAGTTCACTGTTATGTATCTGTAGCTCCGTTTATTTATCCCATGTGCATTTATTTTTGAAACACTAAATTTTATATCATTTTTTTCTTTCCGTCATTGAGTATAATGTTTCCATCTTATTATTTCCATCTTTCTTCCACTCTCTCGTTTTTTGCTAACGTATCTTCTAAATCTTTCCTGTACTTCAAATTCAAAAGCCTATACCCATTTATCTATATTCTGGTGGCTTGCACCCACAAGTTTTACCGGTGTCCCTGGACACTAAATTAGATGTTAAGTTTGATGTTACCAAGGAAAATGTTAAATCAGTTGTAATAGGACATATTTAATGTCAAAATGATTATGTTAATTTTCCTCTTTAGAAGTTCAGTAACATTGTCAGTGCTTTCATCTGCATCATTCTGCAACTGAGGTCAGTGAATCTGTGTACCTCACAGATATATATAATGTCTCTGTCTTTACGTAATGGATATTTCGAAAATATTTCCTGAAGTCTATTGCTCACTATCAACACCATGTGGAATTATCAGGATGATTTGTAATGTGATTAGAAAGTCTTAAATACTGTTTTGTGCAACGAAGATACACTGTGACAATATTTGAGTGGGTACAATGAGTCATCCATATTTTGATTTCATGAAAGCAGGACTGCATAACAAAGTGTAAGGCAGCAGTCTCATTGACAGTGCAGTCACATACTGCCTCCCTCATTGAAAACACAGTCACATGCCATTATGCTACTTTTTATACAATGATATCCACCTATTCTTAGCAAGCACCGTGTTGAATGCAAGTGGAATAAAGTACGGCATGACTGCCCCTTTTGCTACTTTAGACAAATACACAGTGAAAGTCAGAGTGCTTTCACAGACGGCATGTTTAGGGAGAAGGGTATTACATTAGGAATCACAAGTGCTCTATTTAACCTAGGCTGCATGGTTACCTAACAACTGCAGTAACTAGAACTGTGCTGTTCAGTAGCACAATTTTTAACAACAAATACATAAGAAAAAAAAATTATTTTCCAGCTCTGCACGTAGCTATTTTTAGAGTGTGAGTTTTTCTTCTATGTCTTTCAAGCCAATTGACCATTCTAATTTGATTGAAAGAATTCTGCCAAATTGCATCATGGTATAAGAAATAATTTAACCAAAGAGAGTATTTTAAAGGACTTTGAACATAGTGTCATCACCATTAACAGAAAAGTCCTGTTTCTTAAAAGCAAATACTGGATGTGTGCTGGAGCTACGGCTGAGCTATAAGGACTGTGAGGAGAAGAAAAGACCTTTCTGTACTTCAGTCCTAAAATAGCAGTAAAAAGCACATCAGAATCCTTCTCTCCCTAGTACTTCAATAGAATATTCAATACCTTTATCTTTGAGGAGCTCCTATCTCCAACAGAAAAAAAAAGTATGGATCTGATACTTGGTTAAGATTTCAGAAGTTGCATCTGTTTACTTAGATACGAATTTAAAGGAAAAGATAAGTCTGGAAGGGATGGTCAGAGGTCGTACAGTCCATCTCCTAGCCTCATAGCAGGTTCAAATATCTCTGTATCCCTTCTGACAGATGTTTGTTAAGCATGCCCAAAGATTAACATGGCATAAACTCTCTAGGAAATTTATTTTAGTACTAGCACTTAAAATGGTTGTATGGAAATGTTTGTGAACTGAAATGGAGAGCAAGTTGATAGCAGTAGAATATACAGCTCAACACAATGCTTCTCCTATGAGCAAAGTCAGAACAGCTCTCTACCCTCCAGCAAAGCATAGGACAAACATCAACAAAATGCCAGTAGAAAGCATCAAATAAAAGGTGCAACAAAGAAATCCTAAATTTGAGCCTAAGAATAAGCAACAACCAGAACAAATACATACAGTTTATGTTCTAAAGAAAGCTCAGAATGAATTTTGATAAGTAAATTAAACGTATCAACAAGGAACAGAATCACCGCGGATTGTAATTCCAGTCCTCAGCAACAAAAGAACAGTAGTAAGCTTATACCACTAATTTCCCAGAAAGACGATGATGACTGTGAAGAGCAACTTCAAGGACACAAAGCATAATTAATAACAGAAGGTTTCAACCATGCTCAGGTAAACTGGATACTGGTCAGTGTAGGTAATACTGACGCAAAACTCTTAGATAACAAAAGTATCTGATTTCTGGGGTAAGTACTTGGAAAACAGCAAGGAAAAAAAAACAAAACTAACTTAAAACCTTAAAACCTAAATCTTGATTTCATATTGAATAGTGTTTATGACCTTACTCAGAATATTGTTTTCAAAGGCATAGTATTATTGAAGAGTCCCAACATGTAGGAGCACATCGTACAGGATAATCAAAGGAGCCAAAAATCTCTTGTGCTTGTGCTTAGTTTCAGTAAGGGAATTTAGAAGCAACAAAGTTACATTTCTGAAGGTGACATTATATACAATGACATCAGCAAAAGCATACAACACATGAAAAAAGTCTTTAATGAGCTTGAGAAAGCCAATGTCATTCAATAAGAGAGTCTATCAGAAGAAAGAAGATATGTTTCAAGTACTGCAAAACTCTCCAAGAAGGAAAACACAAAAGGACAGAGCATCTAGCAAGCTATATCTAAAAATGCAAAAAATGCATACAAACAAACAAACAAACAGAGACCTTGAGATCTTTTCTTGAGAAACAACTACTGGAAGACACTAAGACTAACAATTAAAGAACTGCCACAGTGTGTAGGCAATCAGTCTTTCTGCATGACCAGGTGATAATCGGGATAGAAAGGGATCATTCAGGGAGGATAATGTCATAGAAGAAAAGTCAATAAATTACTGTAGCTGGGATATGTGCAGGCACTTGGACTCAGCAGCCTTTGGGGATGTACCAGAGGATTTGTTTTACATGGCTGTGTTAGGAGAAGGAAGGCATCAAAAAACCGGAGGAAAAAAAAGGTATATTAACAAATTATAGGACACAGAGGAGCTCATAAATGTAACACTGCTGAACTGTTATAGCAATCACAGGATCATAGCATCATAGGATGGCTTGGGTTGGAAGGGACCTTGAAGTCTGCTGTGTGCTGGCTCCCCTCCAGCTCGGGCTGCCCAGGGCCCACCCAGCCCGGCCTTGGGCACCTCCAGGGATGGGCACCCACAGCTCTGAGCAGCAGTGCCAGGGCCTCAACACTCTCTGAGCGAAGAATTTCCTCCTAACATCTAGCATAAAAATCTCCTCTTTTAGTTTAAAACTAAATTTATAAGAATAAAGATATATAAGAATATGTATTATATAAGAATAGAAAATACAGGAACAAACCCGTTATAATAAAAAGGAGTCAGTACAGGTAAGCCATGCCCCAGAGACATGTTTGAATTTTCAGCAGGGCAAGGAAAAGCTAGTTATATCTTGTAGCTAAAATTTCTAGAAGTTTTCAGTAGGATTTTTTAACCAAAAGTTTATAAAATGCCATAGGAATGTTTTATTATGGATTAATAACAGATTAAAAAGAAACTGGAGTAGGGATAAGTAGGAAGGTTTCAAATGAACACTCTGCCATGAGGCTTCCACTATTTAGTTTTTTAATAAACTCTCTGGAGAAGGGCTGGCCAGAATAGCAACATTTGATACTGTGATTACAAGTGATTGAAGGCAGTAAAAAGGCAATCAAACTGCAAAGATTTGCACAAGAGTGTCATGATATAGAATGATTAGGCAATAAACTTACAGACAAAATTCAGCGTCAGTGTAAAGCAACACACAAGGAACAGTAACCTTAACCATGCATATACCGTGACTGAGTCTAAATTAGCTACTACCCCTCAAGGAACCTATCTTGGAGCTATAATATATAGTACCATGAAAACATCAGCTTGCTACTCAGAAGCATTTTAAAAGGCAAATAAAATGTTAGGAATTATTAGAAAGGAAGAGATAATAAAAGAGAAAATACTATTATGCCATTTTATAACCCTATAGTGAGCCTCATGTTGCATGAAATCTGATTGCTCCACCTTGGAAAGCACTAAAGATGAAGATGAAGAAGGTACAGGGAACTGCAACAATAGAGATCAAGACTCTTCGGGACAGAGACAACAACAGAGAGGAAATTCTGATATTTCATGATTCCCATAAAGCAAAAATCCTAGGGGAGATGAGAAATTCCTTTTAGAAATGCCAGCATATGTTAACTGTGAAACACAATATGCTTTTTAGGACTCTGACAGTTGTGACTGAAATTACCGTAAAATTGCTGAAGTTTCACAGCTCAAGTGCTTTAGGCATTTGAGAAGGGAGCAATGCCCCATTGCTCATTGTACCTCAATCCCCAAGGGCACTAATGACCTCAGCCTCCTTTCTGCATGGGCTGGATGGCAGCCCCAGCCCTGGCTTCCCTGCATGGATGTGATTTGTTCTGCTGCAAGAGCCTGAGCCTAAAAATTCCCACTTCAGTCTTGAACTGATGTTCTGGAGAGCTCCAGCTTAAACGAGGATTTCCAGGGATCTCATTTTCATGGCCCTGGACACAAAAATTTACTCACATACAATGCCTGTGAAAATGTCTTTGCCCTCTTCCCATCAGGCATGCAGCCTCCTCTTGGAACTAACTCAGAAACTCATTTGTCGAACAATTACCATGAAACAATGAAAATTTGAACTTTTTAGACAGTCTCTCTCTATGCACAGTCTAAAAGATATGACCTCACAGAAAAGCTATGTTAGAGCAGAAGAGCTCGTATACAGATATGGACAGATTTAGAAAAGAAAATGAAGAGCAGCTTTTAAATCCTACTTTTATCATCCAAGTAGCATGTTTGGGGTTATGATGTTACCTTGCACAAGATCTGAAGCACTTGCAGTATTGCTGACCAGCCTTCCAGAGTCAATGAACATGATGCTAGTCAGCTTCTCAGCTACTAGTTCTGTATTTTTCAGAGGTCTCTCCAATGTAATTTAGAGGAAAGTTTTAGTCCCATAAACTCACAGAGTAAGGAAACTGTTCTGTGCTATGGTGAAGTTTACAGTATGAATGCAATTATAGAGACACCTCATTCTGGCAGGCAAAGACAGAATGCTAGATATTAAGACTACACAAACTCTGACCAGAAATAATTTGTTCTTAGCAGCTCACCGTAAGTTATTTACTATCTTTATACCCCCATTTCCCAGAAGATATCCTCTACTGCAAAGAGAAATTAATACTGTGACCTATGGTGTACAGGAGATCAGACTGGACAAGCAGAGTCCTCTCTTCTGCCTTTATAATCTGTGAAGCTGAAAACATAAGTTGCAGGAAGCATCTCATATTTTTTGAACTAGTTCACTGAAAAAAAACTTCAGTGGAAGACATGAATTCCCATGGCTAATGCACCAGAACATAACTCAGAATGCTTATAGCCTATGCATGATTGCTTTTATATTTTTTATAATACATTAAACGCATGACAGCAACCAGTAACTTAATAGGCAAGACCACAAAGATACAGAAAACTGTAATCTTCATTTAAAAAGATGACACTTGATATGTGGTAATCACAAATTCTCTCCTCTTCCTTAAAAATGCCTGCTTCATTTCTCCTAATCCTTTGATCTAAATTAAAGGTGAAAATTTGAAAGCGTTTCCACTTTTTCATAGGATAAATGGAAAGTATTTGTGCTTGATTTACTTACTGCGTCCCATTTCCTTCTCTCACATATGGCTGCATCATACCCACACATTTTCATGCCTTTCCAAAACAATATGTCAGTCCTCATCTTCTCACCAATTTGTTACTAAAAAGAAAGCGAAACAACAGTACAAGGCGTTATTAAAAAGTGGCCATAGCAGCAATAGCATAGAATTTAACAAATGAAACAATTCAGCATGAAAAACTTCAGGAAAAATTCATTCAATACCAGTTAACAACTATCCTTTCTCTCTCAGTTAGAGTTCGAATGAATCTCAGATTGGAACATGAAATTCAACCGAAACCATCAAGTTTGATCCAAAAGTTGATTCTGATCAAAGACTTCTCTTGTAATATCTGATTAAAATCCCAAACCACCTCGGTTTCCTCAAACTGCCTGAAATTCCTCTTCTACTTCTGCCCCTTTTAAGGATCTGAAATAAATTGCCCCCAAATTTCATAGAGTTCATGACATTTTCACATAGCTTTCATAGAAATAGTGCAAAAATGAAGGCGAGGCTGACACAGCTCCTCCTTAGATTGATCCCTATCCCACGATATGGTGCGGCACCCGTTTGGAAATCAATTATTTCTGGTTGGTAAGTAACGTCCTGCTGGTGAACTTCTAGCCCGTTTGAAAGCAATGGGAAGGTTGCCCCAGGCTCAGTCTGAACTAGAATTTTACATATTTTTTACTTTTGTCAAAATGAATAATACGTATATTGATTTTTTTAAAAACATGAATTAAAAGCATCCTGTTAAGCATTGGTAAATGCAAACCCAACGAAATAACTTTATCATGAGCATAGTCTGCAACTACATCACACAATGGTTCAGAGCCCATCAATTAGTAATTTTTTCAATGTGTTTCAATCACTGGAGGAACAGAGAAGCCCCCAAAAGCAAGGTTGTGTTCCCTCTCACTTAATTTGAATCAATCAGGGTCTTTCCACTGGATTTGGTGCAGCTGGGCCAGACTGTTCTCAAACAATTGTAGTTATATACAGGTGTATTAGAGAACAATACATACAGGCATTCAGAACATGAATAACCTGCCCTTACTCATAGGAACAACAGCTCTTCTCTTGGTTGAGCCAGGCACATGAAAGAGACCCAATTAATTCCCTTATTACCTTTTGATTTACAGAAATAATCTAAACCTGCATGGATTAACGATTATATATCCATCACTGACAAACTGTGATTAGCTACCTCATTAACTTTAAGGCACCACCCATCTGGAAATCTGTAGCCAGAAAGGGTCACAAACTAATTTTTGCCAATGGTATTTTTTTCCTCTTTTCTACTGCTGTCAATTTAATGACTTAATTTTTCTGTTCTTGTTGATGGGCATGATCTCACAGAGCCCTCAGATATGCTAACCATTTGCATTAACATTAAGTTAGACAAATAGATTTTTTTTTTTATATTTCTTGAAGGAAAAGATAAATAAAGAGAATTGTGGAAGAGTCTAGACAAGCATGCAAAGTAAATACGCTAGGATTATAGGATATTTGAGATAAACCACACATGTATCTAAAAGTATTAGTGCCATGGTGAGTAATTAAAGCTGCATCATCAATGAAGATTTCTTAAGCAATTGATGCAGGTGGGTGTAGCCGCGTGGCCTTGGGGACTGGGAGATTTCAGTGAGCCTACAGCAAGTGTCTTTCCAATCTGCAGTTACTGCATAGGAGTGAGCTTTCTGCAGTGCCAGCAGTAATCCAGGCATATAATGACAACACCTTTGAGAAAACTCATCTGAGGAACAAATAAGCTTGCTTTAAAAAAAAGAAAAAAAAAAAAACAACATATTGCCCTGACTCATAAATCTATGCTGCATTTAATTAAATTCAATACACAATTTTAAGGAGAGGGAAACAAATTAAAGTACCTGTACTAAATGACAGAGAAAATTCCAAATAAATATAATCCATTTTGCATTTTAATCCCAGTGTTGCTTGTCCTTGTGAGGGCTGATGCCTGCCTTACTCATCCTTTTAATTCCCGAAAACAGCTCTTACATAATGATATTAAGGAAAGGTACTACAAAGTATATGATATTTTTTAAAGTCAGGTGAGCCACCCTGTTGTTTGTGAGCACACTGAAGAAAGCTGGAAAAGACCATCACAATTTTTCATTATGCCAAGGACTTCTCCTATAATGATTCTCCTCCTAACCTCTCTGGAGAACAGCAATTAGCATGCTGCTTGTCCAGATCCATCAACAAAGGCACATATAAAGCTGTAAATATGCTATGCGTGTGTTAGATTGATTAGGGTATCTTCTAGTCTGACAGATTTAAACATTCTCTTTTTTCTTGTAAGGGGGAGAACCGCTGTATGAAACAAAGAAGATAATTTGCAAGCTGCAGTCCTCAGCGATGTGTTAGAGGCCCTCTGAAACTATGCAGACTCTCAGGGTATCCCATCACCCTAAAATCCAGGTTTCCTACGCTCAGCTTCTTCTGTCACCTCTAGGGAGGGTCATTCATTTCTGTCACTGCTGTGTTAAACTTTTTCCATGTCTAACAAATGAAAATGAGGGGATGGAAAAAAACAGTTAAAGCAAAGGTTACGGATCCTGCTCAGGAGAGATCTTCTCCACAAGCTGTGCATCTAGGTGTTGTGGAAACTTTTCTCTATGCAGACTGAACCATCCCTCAAGTCTCTCAAGCCTGGGACATAGCAGACACACTTCCCACCTTCCCTCTTCTCCTGCCCACGTGCTCCTTCACAGATTGCTCTCCCAAGCACCGAAAAGCCACGCTTCCTGTCACTCCTGGCCCTGCTCCACTGCCGAGTGCCATGAGAGCAAGCCTGGTCCGTGGGCAAGCAGGGGGATTTCTGTCACTGAGAGGCGTGAAGCATTGCCCAGGGCCACGTCAGCTCGGTGGCTGCTGCAGGGAGGTGGGCAGGGAGAGCTAGCGGCAAACGACAAGAAAGCATTTGCCTCCAACAACTGAAAAAGCAAAGGTGAAAAAATCTAGAGAAGCTGACAGGTGGTAAATCATGAAATATTTCATTTGGGTTTTTTTAAAAGATAGAGGAAACCACCATGTGGTTCCCCCACGCAGAGTTTTATAATATACGTGTGTCTGTCGATGAAACAGGGAGCGATGTGTACTGCAGAAAAGTTCCGCGTGTGCTTTTCAGCTCCTTGTCATTGGGCTTCTCTCACCCCACCCACTGAACCCGGAATAGTATCCCTGTTCCTCCAAGTCTGGCATCTTCTCTCTCTACTCTTCTCTCTCCTTTTTTTCAGCTACCAGCTTGTTTCATTTCCCAGCTCTTTGCTCTTTTCCTCCCCGAGTCTCTGCCTCCTCTATAGACTCACGTAGCTTAGGACCCCTGCAGCAAGTCATTCTTTCACATGATCTTTTACCCTTTTTTTTTTCCCCCTATCTTCTTACCCCTTCTAAAGTCTGCACAGATTAAGACCACTTTCTTGAGGCTCCTGACATGACATGTATCTGACAGACTATGTACTTTGAACCTGCAAGACATATTAGTGTCCAAATAGAAAAATGCCTCCTGACATGAATTACGAACAAAAAACTTGCATGGATGTGGAACAAGACAGCTTTTTTTCCTGTGAGACCAAAAGAGAGAATAATTCTGGGAGAGAAGTAGTTAATCAGACTTAGTGATAGGAGAAATTTTGGTGTTGTTTTCAGCACAGGATGTGTTTTAGCCTGACCTCAGAGCCAGACAGGCAATTCCAAGTAAATTGCAAGTGCAATTTTTATTCTTCCTCCTTTTTCTACAAACGCGTAACTAGAATACAAGGAAAAAACAATACAAGCATAACATTAAGAAAGAACAAATGATTAACATCCATTAAAAAATACACCAGAGCTTTTGGGTTGTATTCCTTTTTCTCAGATGCCAGAGGTACAACACGCATCTGGAGTGATACCCTGAGTCTGATTCTTCCTGCATCCCAAAGAGTTCATCTAGACCCTGGGGTGTTAATATGAAACCAGGCAGCATTATTCTGTAGACGAGATTATGCGGTGTCAACCAAGTGGAGCTTTCGCAAGATCAGCTGAGCTGCTGGAATTGCTCCCAGCCAGGATGTCGGGGTCATTTTTAAGACACTTCATGGAGAAAAGGTTTCACAAGTTAGATGCCGGCACAGTTGGTTTTTCACCTAATGGGGCCTCAGGCTCTGCTATCGGAAGGATCCCGGTGACTGTGAGATGCAAAGCTCAAATGTCAGGCATGTAATATTTATTAGAGGCAGCAGAGGAAAAGGTTTCAGCCTCCCTACATAAAATTATTCTGAACTGAATGGAAAGAGCCACAGCTCCATGTGGCAGGATGTTCAGCGGTTTCATAGTGTAAAATTGTTAATAAAACCCCTATAAATATAAGAAAGGCTTCCATTTTCTCCAACCAGCCCCTAAGGCTACAGCTGAGGGAAGGACTGCGGGCTCCGCGTTACCTGACATTCCAGATAAACACACAAGTGTGCAGTGCAGCACAACATCTGCAAGAGCATGCTTCTCAGTGCTTCCCGGTTCCCAAATCAGGAATGCCATATCTGTGACCTTTTTTATTGCGTTCTGCACTAGAGAAAAACCAGAAGGCAAGGGAGTCACCATCATAAGTGAAAGTCAAATGTCAGCCCAGAGTACTTCAGGTCTCTAAACAACCCTTCACCCCGGCAAGCGGCCTGCTGCAGCGACACATCGGGATTCTGCCTCTGCAGGACGACCTGATTCCAGCAGCTGTTCTGAACTCCCTGGGAGCGTTCACAAATCTCTCAACGTGTGAGAAATCATCTTATGACTGCTCCTAAAGAAGGGAAATCTATGTCTGAATTAATGTCCCCAGAAATTTGGCAATTTTTTTATCACAAAATATTCGGACCGGTAACTTGGAACTGCTCCTGAAGTGCTTCCCTTCTGGAACCGACAGTGGTAGTGGTGTCTGACTCAAATACTTAAACCCAAATTTCACCCTGAAATATCGAAGGGTTAGGATTTAAACCCCCAGCCTAACCCACTCTGTCAGTTCCCAATCCCTGCTGGGTGTGGAAAAGCACTCTGAATCTTGCATCTCGCTGTCTTCAGTTCCTTAGAATAATTTCTTCCACATGATATTTGCCGCGTGTGTGAAAAACAAATTTGTCACCCAAAAGCATGTATTTCCAATGGTCTCAAAGAGCAGTGATTCAAACAGTGATTCACATTTTCAGCGGCAGTAATACTACAGAGATGGAGGGGAAAAAAGAGAGAAAGGAAAAAGAAAAGAATCTAGAACTCTTCTTAAAGAAGAAATATCTGGAAAAATAAACGCAAACAATCCTTCACACATGAAGCATGCAGAATGCTGTTAGTGATGGGGCGAAGTCCGCAGTGTGCTTAGACAGCTTAATTCATGAAGCTTGCTAAAATAATTAAAAGGAATCCTACCAACTTTTCCACCCAAGTGGAATCCTTTCATTGAATGAGTTAAAGGAATGAGAAATGTCTTGAGTAAAGTCAATTTTAAACCCCTGTGCGTGACCGCCTATCAAGCCTCTTGCCCACACTGCCTCACACGGTGCTGCCCAGCCCTTACTGGGAGCAGGGATGTCTCGGTGTGCCAGGCTGCCCCATTCTAACACAGAGCTCTCATCACCATGGTAACTGATGGACCCCCCCCCCCCCAAAATTTCAGAGAGCAAACAAACCACATGCTCCTACTTCTCTCATTATCACCTCAGATCATTTTTCTTACCACTTTAAGATGGTATTTTGAGAAAGCTAATACAATTCATAGCCACCACCGTGTCAAAACGCTACACAAATTCAAGACAACCGAGGTCGGTCATCCATTACAGCAAGCAGTGCACCAGGTGCCAGCGGAGGTGGAATGACATGGGAACGCTGTACCTAGGGCTGGGAGACTAATGCCTTCCAGCAGAATTTTCAGCTATGTTTTGGGACCTGACCCAGGATCAGAAGGCAGCCTGCACCATGAGGCTGTGGCACAGGTCACTCGCTGGAGGTTTGCTGTCTGCATACTCTTTTCCTTCAGCCCTTTGCATCTGCAGGCGGCATCCTTCACATTGGAGGCAATAAAACATACCTGCCAGAACTGCGGCTGGCAGCTGAGAAGGAAATGTAAGGTGAAGTCTGCATACGTGTACTGCAGCAAGAGGCCTTTCCCCTAAGGAGCCAACATTTCTATAAAACGGGATAAAAGAATACAATGCTCACGAGAGCTCTGAAGGCAGCAAGGCGGCTGCCACCCTCAGGTCTCTCTCTCTTCAGGGAGGGATCAGACCTTTAAATCAGTTCACTCCTGAAAGGGACACAGTAGACTTCAGGGTTTACCATATCAACAAGCATGTATACGTTTGCCTACTGTCCAAAGCTGAAGGGAGGTATTAACCAGGTAACCTGCTCTGCCAAGATAGAGCCGTATCCCGGCCTGAAGACCCGCAATGACGCCTGAATGTAGCAAATAGAGTAAATCTCTTATCTACGGCTTTAAATCCATTTATATTCCCACTTGTCCATGACTTATGTTGGTTTCAGTGGGTGGCAATTCTATTTCTCTGACAGCATTTTATAATAAGAGATCTATCTTAAATAAAGAGGGAAATACATTCTGATTCCAGCAGTGCGCTCACAATGGAAACAGACTTCCAGCTGAAGACATCCTTGTGGATGTATTTTATTGGTTTGATAAAGCATCAGCAGTAAAAAATGAATATGTGGAATTTATCAATTAACTGACATCAGCCTGAGACAAATCCTGAGCGCATCATGACTCAGCCTGCAGCAGCAGCCTCCATCTGCAGTGCTGCGGGATGCACTCTGCTACCCATCCACCAGATCTTTTCATGTAATTTTTACTTTTGTGAATGTAAATAAATTTATTCTCAATTTTTACTTGCAAATGCTTTTAAGTGGGCAAAAAAGGCAACGTGTCAAGATGTAGTTGCTTTATATCTCTATTTTTATGACTTCTTCTTGTAATGACAAAGTGCCAAGCATTTAATTGGTTTGACCCAATTAAGCAGTACATGAAAACCTACTTCTCTAAAGTTCATTGATGCCAGCCACCACGGCTGCTGCAAATGGCAAACACAGGGATTTATGGGATTGCTGCTGAACACTAAAATGTAATCAAAAGCTGAAATGTGAAAATATACACTGGAAAATACAGCTGTCCTCCACAGTGAGCTTTCCTCTCTCTTCCTCATCTCCTCTCCACCACTGCTAGTGCCCAAAGACCAAATGAATCTGCATTTACCTTCAGTTTTAAAACTGAATCCTCCAAATGTCTATCTGCTTACTCTTACACCAAAAAAAACCCACTTCCTCTAGGTGTCCTGTGCCAGGCCTTGCAAATCTCCACATTCCTCATTACGTTCATTCCATTCTTTTACTGTCATGCTCCAAGGAATGTGCCAGATGTGAATGTGCCTGGTGACATGGGACACAATAACTTCATCCCCACAGACCAAACCAGAACAGCACTAAGAAAACAGAAAGTTACCGTGAAACAAAATTGCAAGGCTGCCAGTCTGAAGAGCAGCAGCACGTACCTTCACTTTGCCTATGCCTGTGCTGGCGTAAGCGTCCTTTCTCAACTGCCACAGCTCTGTGAGCAGGGCGGTGGTGAGGTGCAGTAGTGTCCCTTGGACATCACTGTTCTGTGTAGTCAGTATAAAGAATACAGCCAAAAGACTGGGAGCATTGCAGAGCCTGGGATGCCAGATCAGCATGCCAGAGCTCTGGTGCCAGCACTGCTGCTACAGCTCCAAATGAACTTTGTGTTTCACATAGATACCAGGCACTCACCCACAGCAGCAAAAACTTATCCCCAAAAGAATGAGATGGATGCATTGCAGCACTGTAACAGAAACACATCATTAAGAAGCGCGGTTTGCTGTTCTTTCCCTTTAAAATCCTTAATAGCGAACTAGCTCAGTGAAACCTGGGCTCCTCTCATTCACTTCATTTGAAATTCTTTGTAGGAGGCATGATAGCACAAGACATGATAACCTCTATAAAGCTGAAGGAGTAGCTCTCGGCTTTCCAGCACTGAGAGTAACAATAACAATGTTGGCAAAGCCTACAAGCAGGCTTATGGGGCTGTAACTACCTAACACTGGAATAGATTAGTGCCTGCCCAGTCTGTTCTCCTCTCCTTCGTGTATGCACCATGCCAGAGCCCATCCCCAGCATCCAGCTGCTCCTGGTACTGATGATGCAGTGGAAGCTGCTCAGGCCATGTCTCAGAAGCCCTTCACAAATCAGTGGGAACGTCCCAAAGGATAACACAGCAGTATTGGTACAAAGCGCTAGGGATGTGCTTAGTGCTTTCTTTTCCCCACAGGGCATGGGGATTGCAGATAAGGAGAGCACTGAGCTTTCTCAGGACTGCTCAGCATGCTACGTTGTTTATTTTGTGTCAGTGAAGATGAAACCACTGCTATTGGCTGGTCAGTAGCGATGCTGTGACCAACACGTGCAGGTGTGCACTGTGCACACGACCTGAGATCTCACTCTCTTTCCCACACAGCCCTCAGACACTCACACTGGCTGCTTTTTTCTCTCTCACTTGCTCCTGTTATCTGCTGCTTGTCAAAGCAGATCTCCAGACTGCTGACATGAGGCGCTGATCTGGGGCAGCACTGAGGGTAACCAGAGTCTTCAGGAAGGTCCACCACGCCGAGCTGCTGCATCAGTGGGTCCCTAGGGAGCACCTTGCCAGGATCTCATCAGCTCTTGTGATCCATGGAAAGGACTGGCCTTGCAAGAGGAAGTGGAGGGAAGGCACCCTGGGAAAATGGAAAACTCTGCATCCCTGAAAATACTTGAAACTTATATTGGATGTTGCCACCAAAGCAAAACTGTGAGCAGTAGTTTCCCATTTTCCATCTTTATTTCTCTCTGTACGGGCATTCAGAGAAGAAAATGTGCAATGATACTATGGCCCTGTCTTCAGCTGATAATGAACAATCTAGCAGATAGATATATAGCTGTCACTTTGCTTCTGGGATCCATGTCATATACTGAAAGGACATTACAGAGTTCCAGAATTGTGAGTTTGATATATGTAAATGTTTTTAAAGTTTTACTGACAATGAAAATTCATTCTGTGAGTGATACATCACTAGGACTGATGTCAGAGAGCATGATATTAACTTTCAGTCATTTTGGCATGCTGTTCTCCTAGTGATGAGGCAAAGAACTTGATAAGCAGTCAAGCGACTTCTAATTTAATTTACAGCAAGTCCTTTGACACAACAGCAAACTGAGCATATCCCAGTTAAAAGGGCATATGGAAGTGCATTTCCCAGTTGCTCTGGTGACATACAGCAATACCAAAGAGCAAGTTTCCTGATTCTGCTCTGGAATAGATGCATCAATGTATTTCAACAGAAACACTTTTTGGAAAGAAACTAAAAATCACACATTCATGATCTACTATAAGATTAGTTGCAAATGTAAGTCCTAACTCATCAACCTTTAGAACACAGTGTATCTTGGTAAGTTTATGTTCTTCCCTTCAATAATCCCATCAGCTGTGCAAATTTGAATGACTTTATCTTCAAGTGGCATTTATATCAAAATTCACTAACGTCATTACAAAACATAAAAGTCAGCAATTTTAGTCAATCCTTGCTTTGTTCAAAATCACATTGACCAGCTCCATGGCGGAGATCTGTCTGATTATAACTTTGTGCCTCTATTATACAAAATGGATCATACAATAATAATCAGTCACACACTTTTCTGCTCTCCCAGTCTCTCCTGAGGAGCGTTAGGCAATTACCCTCCTATCACACTTGCTTTGTCTGACAGCAAACCACAGCTTTCACATGGGGAAAAAAATGACAAAGCATCATTGCTTGGACAAGATTCACAACTCCTGACAAATTGCCATGCGGCTTGAATTACTCCATCCAGAAACAGAGCTGCTCTTCCCAGCTCCCACAGCAGAGCAGACAATAGCACGTGCCATGGCATGGCACAGGGTGCTGCAGCAAGAGTAAGGAGCTTCTTTTCCTCTCCCCACGTCTCATCAGCCCTGAGGGAAGAGGCACTGAGACGCACAATGAAAACAGACCAGCTTCACAACAAGATTTACGCTTACAAAATCCCAACTTAAAATCGGACGATGAGCAACGGCATGAAGTTCCACAAAGGTAAATGCCAGGTGCTGGGCCTGGGATGGAGCAATGCCAGATACAGGTACAGATGGGAGATGAGCGGCTGCAGAGCAGCTCAGCACCAAGGGACCTGGGGGTGCTGCTGACAGTAAGCCCAGTGTGAGCCAGCAGCGTGCCTCGCAGCAAACCACATTTTGGGGTGCATTAAACACAGCATAGCCTGCCAGTCAGATTCTCCCACTATATTTAGTGCTGGTGTGGCCTCACCTTGAATACTGTGTGCAGTTTGAGGCTCCACAATATAAAATGGATGATGAGGTCCTTAAAAGCATCCAGAAGAGGCACCAAAGCTGGTACGAGGGCTGGAAGGCATGTCCCGTGAGGAGAAGCTGAAGACATTTGGGTTGCCTGCTCTGGAGAAAAGGAGGCCCAGAGCTGACCTCATTGCTCTGCAGCTCCCTGAGGTGGAAAATGGAAACGGAGATGCCAAGCTCTGCTCCTGGGAATCAAATGCAGGACACATGGAAATAGCACAAAACTGCAGCAGATGAGGTTCAGACTGAACTACAGGAAATTTTTTGCCGTGAGGGCAGTCAAGCACTGGCACAGGCTTCCTAGGAAGGTGAGGGCGGTTGCCCCAAGCTATCAGTGTTCAAGAGGCATTTTGATAATGCCTTCATAAATATATTTTAACTTTTGGTTACCCCTGAAGCAGTCTGGCAGTTGAACTAGATTACCTGAAAAATTCCCTTCCAACTTTATTATTCTATCTATTTTAAAACTAAAAGCAACTTTAGCAGGACAGGAATGTGATGCCTGCATTTAAAATCACAGTTTGGAAAACCAGGAGCAATGCAAAACAGTCTGAATTTCAATGAGACTTTTGGCAAAAGATCAGTAAACTGGAGCTAGGACATAAACCTATTAGCAATCTAGTTCCACACACACTTAGATTTTTAGGCTGTAAATGTCACAAAGCTCATGCAGCCATTAGTCATCCCTGTGCACAGTACAAAC